>NC_089503.1:293929088-294169088 GCF_036850995.1 Saccopteryx leptura | reverse complement strand
CTGATTTATTGATGTCACCCCATTAAAATGAATAAAAATTTATTTATGAAAAATAAAAAAGGCAGCCATCTGCAAGCCAAGCAGAGAGGCCTAAAGACAGACCAATCCTACAAGCACCTTGACCTTGGACTTCCAGCTTCCTGAATTATGAGAAAATAAATGTCCATTGTTGTAGCCACCTAGTCTATTATACTCTGCTATGGTAGCCCTACCAAACCAATACAGATTTCTTTGTACTTATTATAAGTGTAAGATTCAGTGATTTCTTTTTTTTTTGTAAATGTATAGTTGTGCAACCACCACCACAATCCAATTTTAGAACATTTCCATCACCAAAAAATGTTCCCTTGAGGCAGTCTGCAGTCAACCCACTCCCCCTACCAGCCCTAGGCAACCACTAATCTATTTTCTGTTTTCATAGATTAGCTTTTTCTGGATAGTTTGCATAAATGGGCTCATACAATAGGTGGTATTTGGGGTCTGGCTTCTTTCATTTAGCGTAATGTTTGTGAGGTTTCTGCATATCATGGCATGTGTCAGTAGTCTGTTTCTTTTTATTGTTAGGAGTACTCCACTGTATGAATTTACTGCATTCTGTTCATTTATTCAATTACCACTTGATTGCATGTCGATCGTTTCCAGTTTGGGGCTCCTCTGAATAATGCCCTGTAAACATTTGCATACATGTCTTAGTATAGAAATTATCTTCTTTCCAGGTGCTCCTGATGTTTATTTAAACCAGATTATACATATTCTTAATTGTTTTTATGAATTTTTACATTAAGAAAAAAAGTCATCTTTGTGAGAGCAAGGACATGGTTTTGTCCATTGTTGTGTGTTCAGTGCCTAGGTATATGGCTTTAAAAAAAGTGTGGATTGACTGTGGATAAAGCACCAAAATATGAACTGTATTTGTCTTTGGCTGATATAGCTACAAGTAATATTTTTCTCTTCTGTGTTTTCCATAGATGACTGTATTTGCTTTACTAACATAAAAAGTAAATTAGTTAAAACTATAATAAACACACTACCAGACTACCAGAGCTCCTTAATTTTGGTGTGAGTTGACTGTGTGTTTTGTGGCTGTAAAGGTGCCTTGTCATACAGTTCCCTTTGAGAGGGGATGCTGGGCTCCTCAGTGCTGCTGGGAGAGGATGAATGGTCAGGGTCAATGCAACATCTTTTTTTTTTATGACAGAGAGAGGGACAGACAGACAGGAAGAAAGAGAGATGAGAAGCATCAATTCTTCACTGCGGCACCTTTGTCTCATATGTGCTTTGACGGGGGGGGGGGGGGGAGATACAGCAGAGTGAGTGATCCCTTGCTCAAGCCAGCGACCTTGGGCTTCAAGCCAGTGACCATGGGGCCATGTCTGTGATCCCACACTCAAGCCAGCAACCCCAAACTCAAGCTGGAGAGCCCGCGCTCAAGCCAGATGAGCCTGTGCCTGAGCCAGCAACCTTGGGTTTCAAACTTGGGTCCTCCGTGTCCCAGTCCAATGCTCTATCCACTGTGCCACCACCTGGTCAGGCAGTGCAACATGTTTTGGTTTTTTTTGAGTTAACAATTATGAGACTATTGGTTCACTGGTGAGAACGAACCAGCAAGGAGAAGAGACAGAGGGCAATTTTGATAAGCAAAATTATTGAGACCCAAAAGACCTGGATGTGAAACAGGCTACTCTATGTGTGGTCCAAGAACCAACAGTGAGAGCAGCAACTAGTAGCTTATTGGAAATGCGGATTCTCAGGCCCTGCCCTCAGTCTACTGATTCAAAACCTCTCCAGGTGCGACCCAAGCCCTCTATGTGACTATATGCACTAAAGTTTGAGGAACACTGATATTCTAGGACACAACTGAAAAGTTGGCTTTGCATGGCTATTCCTCAAGTGGGTCCTTAGGAGCTGACCAAATTGTATCCGTCTCTGAACCCAGTTATTGAAAGGATGCAAAGAACATATGTAAACCATGTTTCTAGGTATCCCATCTTGATGGATTACCACACACACACACACACACACACACACACACACACACACATATTTAAATTGTGGTAAAATACATTTAACATAAAATTTACCATCGTCACCATTTTTAAAGGCACAGTTCAGTGGTATTAAATCATTTAACATTGTTGTCCAGCCATCTCTACCGTCCCGATAACTCTTTTCATTTTGTAAAGTTGACACTCTACCCATTAAACAATAACTCCCTATTTTCCCCTCCTCAGCCCCCTGGCAACCACCATTATACTTTCTGTCTTTATTACATGGATGGTCTAAGTCCCTCCCAAGGAGGAATCACACACTATTTGTCTTTTTGTGGCTGGCTATTTCACTTAGCATACCTGCTTCATTCTTGAGCACAGTCCCCTTATGAACTTTCTTATACAGAATCCCACAGAGGGTCACAATCAGAAGGAACAGCAACACCTGATTAACTGAAATTTAAAAAAGAAACACATTCAAGTTTAACCCATTAAGCTGAAGTTGTGGAAAAGTTTAGAACAGCTGCATAAGGAGTTGCTTTCCCTGACACACACAGGAGTAGTGGACTTTTCTTTAAGCAGAGAGCATGCACAGTAAAGAGTAAATAACCTGCGAGTCTGTTAACGCGAGAATGCATACGTAGTTTAACGAGGCTCCAGGGATAAACCCAGGTAGTTGGATGGCAGAGGCTACAACCTTAATGACTATATGATGCTACCTTTTCTGTGCTTGAACTTTGCTTTGAATAATAGGCAACATTCACTTATAGTAATACTTAGGATGAGCCAGTACTTATTTTGAGTACCTGAACCCAGCTATTCTCAGTCTTAGTCATTAGAACCCAGCTGCTTCACAGTCAAGTCAGTCACTGGTCAAGGATGACATACAGACAATTCTTGCCCTGGGTGAGAGGTTGGGAGACCCCCTACAAGTCTTCAGGTTCTAAGTCTCCAGGAGCATCTGTTGCAGAACAGGGACACCTGCCACTGGGGTCAGCGAGAAGGGGAGTAACGAAGCACTGCGTTGTTGTTGGTATGAAGCACACACCACTGGTTGTAGCAGAGGCGATCTAGGTTTGTGTTCATAGCATTAAGTAACATTAAGTCATAGCATGAGAAATCAGTCCTAATTTCCTATGCAGCAGGTAACACAAGCTAGCCAGAATTGAATAACATTGTTCTAGTCATATATAGTTGTATAACCACCTTTTTTTTTATGACAGGAAATAACTATTATTCTAGTTACAGCAAAGACATAAGCTTTCTATTATAAAGTACACTTATAACTTTTAAAATTAGTCAATTTAAAGAAAATAGTCATGGAAAGGACAGAAGGAACTCAGATGATGAAAACTGAGTAGGTGCTACATTGCCATATGTGGTGCACAAATGTCTGCAGTTTGGAAAACGCTGATAGAAGGAGAAAGAACTGGTATTTGAAGTCATACTCAAATCTCATTTCTACCACTTCCTAGCTGCGTGGCCTTGGATAGGTTACTTAACCTCTCTGAGCCTCAGTTTGCTCATCTGCTAAATGGGGATTTTGAGAATTAACAAAGGCGATGTAAGCCCAATAAAAATTTTACAATTGTTGTGATTTATTATTTTTTGTGCATCAAGATACTTTTATTGGCTTCATGCTAATCTATTTTATGGCCCTTGGGCTTTTGTCTTCACATTTGTAAAATTTGTAGGAGGAGGGAGTTGAAGAGTATCCAAGAACCAAGGCTCTGTGATTCCACCTTACTGACATCCAGCTCTTCTCTGCTTCTGGGTTATCAGATTCAGCCCAAGACAACCATATACTATTCAGTTTAAAACAAAACTATAGAGAAGCAGAATAGGGACAAAGTTCCATCGTTTATCAACCCATCTGATTAACATACACCTGCCATAGCCAGTTGGGTAAGGTGACCCAATGTCACTAGCCGCCTGATACTTTCAACAATGGCTGTTACTGCTGATGTAAGGTTGACAGATACATGGTTTTATTTTTAGCATAAGTATGTCTATGCGATATTTTGGATATACTTATACGAAAAATGTATTCATAGTTTATCTGGAATTCCAATCTAACTAGATATCTTGTCTTTTCATCTGCTACATCAGGCAACTCTACCCTCACAGTAACAATAACACAATTAGGTTACTACGTTTTCCTCAGATTCACAAACTACTGGATCTAAAATCTCAGGCAAATCTGGGCTTTGTTGGGGTCTGAGATGATATAATTTGAGTTAACTCTTGAAGAATAAGAATATAAAATTACAAATGCTAAATTAGGTAGGAACATGAATATTTCTTTAGATGAAAAATAAATAATTGCAAGTTTTATACAAACATATGTCCCCCTCTTTCATGATAAGTCCACCTCTGACCAGAATACTGGACAACTTGGACAACTTTGTATGGGAAATGATGATGCCAAGAGCTGCCTATAGGAAAACTATCCATGATAATCAGCACAGATTTCGGTGGATGGGGGAGAAAAGGCCAAGATCCAGCATCACAACAGCCCTCCAGAATATCTTTTAATCATGATTTTCAAGAGTTGTAATCTTACTTTTTCGTAACAAAGCCATGTATGTTCACGTGGATAAAAACTGTGACCTGTGGATTGAAGAATAAAATTTTGTTTAGAACAGAATTAACTCAAAAGTCATTATGCAATTCTTAAAGACACTGTCTTTGACTATCTGATATGTGACCAATTATGCAATCATTCCTTACTGTTCTGAACCTAGAAGAGCATCCTTGGGAAAGAGAATAACAGCAAGTGCAAAGGCCCTGTGATGAAAGAGCTCTGAGTGTTCTAGGTATTTCAGGAAGGTCAATGTGGCTGTAACAGAGTAGACTAAGGGGGATGCTGGCCAGACGAGGCTGGAGACAGACTGTGGTGTCTGTAAAGGAGTTTGGATCAACGGAGTTGGGGAGTGCACCAGGAAAAGAAATCAGGAAAGGCCTGATTTGATCAGAAGGAAGGTATCTTCAAAGGAAGTCTGAAGAGATGCCAAAGACAGATTCGGGATAAGATCTGCCAGTCTTCCATTGTTGTACACTGTCGGAAGTAATTAAAATGCCTACCTTCTCACAGCTTCATATTGACCAATGTTTAAAAGCCCTTCTGCCTCTATATTAAAGATTATAAAAAATAAAGAAAGGGCCAGGATACAAAATGAAGGGTTTTTTTTATTTTTTCTTCTGAGAGTTTGTGGTTTTATATTTTACATTTACATTCTGAGTCAATTTTTGTATATAGCATGAGGTGTGAAGCTTATTTATGTATTTTAGTGCATGTGTGTGCAAGGGGAGCCGGACAGACGCCTGGAAGGGAGAGAGATGAGAAGCACCAATTCTTCATTGTGGCATCTTTGTACATTGATTGTTTTCTCATATGTGCCTTGGCCAGGGGGCTCCAGCAGAGCAAGTGACCCTTTGCTCAAGCCAGTGACCTTTGGGCTCAAGCCAGCGACCATGGGGTCATGTCTATGATCCCACGCTCAAGCCAGCAACCCCGTGCTCAAGCCCGTGACCTTGGGGTTTCTAACCTGGGTCCTCTGCATCCCAGTCCAATGCTCTATCCACTGCACCACTGCCTGGTCAGGCATAAAGTTTATTTTTTTTTTTAGCATATAAATATCTCGTTCTAGGACCACATAGTAAGAAAACTGCTCTTTCCACTGAATTGATTTTTTTTCTTTAATATATTTCATTCCAACTTCAGAGTGTCCTAAGGGAAACTTGAGATCTGCCAAGGAGTTTGAATCTAGATGATGAAGTATTTCCCAAAGAAGGGAGAGAGGTCTCAACACAGGTTTTGGATTCTCTTCTATACTTTCTACAAGAAGGATTATAGATCTGCATAGCCATCAGTAGCTAAAAAGTGGGTTTGATTTTCAAATCAAGAGTTGACAATGTGCTCAAAGTAGCACCAGGATTAAGGAGGCAAGAGAAGAGAAAAGGGTTAATTTATCATGAAAACGTTTCAGCCAAATATTTCTCCAAATTAAAATCTTATCATTTCACAATAATCTGGAGTATTTTATCTGTGCTCTGAAATCCGGAGAGCTAACAAACTATTCTCAAAACATAGTTGTTATAACTCTGCTTTCTGGTTGTCCCAGCTCACAATTTATCTATATGCTTATTATACTACCTTGCATATTCATTAGAAGCAATGAGCTTTAAGAGAAGCATAGGATAGCTGGGCAGTTCTGATGGCAAAAGATGGAGTTAACTATTAGAAAAGAATTTTAGATGATAAAACTCATTTTAGTCTGTAAATCTAATGTACATTCACTTCTTTGTGGCATTTAGCCAATCACGCCAGGAGCTGGAAACTGACTTCCTTTATGTTAGAAAAAAAAAAAGTTTATTGGTTACAAATAACAAATTGTCTTAAATACTCAAAGTTTATTTTAAATTAAGTTGATTCTTCTTAATTATGGTCCTTCAAAGGAACTTCTGAACTTGACATTTGACTGGAGGCAGCAGTCAGCAAACAGGCATAATTCCCCTTAGAACTGAGCAACATGAAGGAACAGCCTGTGGGACACAACTGAGACAGGCGGGAGGTCACAGCACCCCAGGGCGTCTTCATGAACCAAAGTGTTGTGAAAACTTGTTGAAAGTGATCTAGGGGCCCTGGCCGGTTGGCTCAGCGGTAGAGCGTCGGCCTAGCGTGCGGAGGACCCGGGTTCGATTCCCGGCCAGGGCACACAGGAGAAGCGCCCATTTGCTTCTCCACCCCTCCGCCGCGCTTTCCTCTCTGTCTCTCTCTTCCCCTCCCGCAGCCAAGGCTCCATTGGAGCAAAGATGGCCCGGGCGCTGGGGATGGCTCTGTGGCCTCTGCCTCAGGCGCTAGAGTGGCTCTGGTCGCAACATGGCAACGCCCAGGATGGGCAGAGCATCGCCCCCTGGTGGGCAGAGCGTCGCCCCTGGTGGGCGTGCCGGGTGGATCCCGGTCGGGCGCATGCGGGAGTCTGTCTGACTGTCTCTCCGTTTCCAGCTTCAGAAAAATGAAAAAAAAAAAAAAAAAAGGAAAGTGATCTAGGGGAAACTCTTCAACAGAGATTTGATTTAAGTCTTTAGTTCACTGTAAACAACCGGCTACAACGTCCCTTTTATTTTCCCGGGATGGAGACTGGATACCCAGAGCTCTGAGTGCATCTGCAGTGACCCTTGTCCTCTTCCCCTTTCACCCGGGAAAGAATCAAGCCAAAACAGCACTTGACTTAGGATTCTTCTGAGATTGGTTTCAGGTACTTTTTTTTTTTATCAATTAATTTATGATTTTAGATGATATACCTTAGGCTGACTTTTTGAAGCAATATAAGCCTACAGTGATCTTTGGCCACATGGCACACACCCCACATACACCCTCCATGAAGGAAGGCCATCTGGTCCCACAGGAGAGAATGAGATGGGAAGACAAGAAGGGTGCCAGCGCTGAGACCCGGAGGCCGTCTCCTCCTTGGGTGTCCCAGTTAGCCAAGCCAATAAATTCCCCTTGTTTCCTTAAAGCGGTTGCTTTGCAATGAAGTTCAGTGTCTTACAACCGAGAATCCTTACAAATACATTCCCTGTGGCCAGAATGGTGTGCCCATATAGGGAGAAGTTTGCAGGGGCCAGATAATAATACAGTAGCACCTGACCTGTGGTGGCACAGTGGGCAAAGCATCAGCCTGGAACACTGAGGTCACCAGTTCGAAACTCTGGGCTTGCCCAGTCAAGGCACATATGGGGGTTGATGTTTCCTGCTTCCCCCCATCTCTCTCCATCTCTCTCTCTCTCTCTCTCTCTCTCCCTCTCTCTTTTAATATTCTAAAATGTATATTTAAAAAATACAGTAGCTATCATTTATTGAGAGCTTCATTTTCTCCCAGCTCTATACTGATCATGTAGGCACATTATCTCCTTTCATTCTTACTACATCTGTCAGGTGGATATATTACTACTTCCATGTTTCAAATGAGGAAATTGTGGTTCAGAGAGGTTCAACAACTTGCTCAAAATTACAAAGCTAGTAAATGGCAGAGCAAGGATTTGAAGTGAAAGGCTTTCTGACTTCTAAGACTATGTCTTTAGCCACAGGTGCTGGAGTTCTTGAAGGACCATTGTGGCTCCCCCAGGAAGCAGGTGAGTTGAGCTCCAGGTAATAGATGTCGCTGTGAGCTGGTCAAGTTTTACAGCTCATTGGTCTGCTTGCTCCTGAGTGCTCGTTACTCTGAGATCATGCCAGAATCAGAGAAATCGTAAGCGTTGAGTCATCTGAGGAGGACCCATCTCTCCCCTATCCACCACGTTGCCAACTCTAAAATCTCTTTAAGACAAAGCAAGAGGCTTCAGGAAACTGAAACTGACACATTGAATGGCAAGGCACAGCAGTGGTGAGTCAAGGAGGGAAATTCCTGAAGCAGGTTCTTGTAGGAAACCTAAGCTGCTTTTAGAATACAAGGCAGAGTGAAGTCCTTGAGAAGTATGTGCTTTAAAAAACAAAGCCTGGTTTATTTGACTTTTTAAAGGTATATGAAGTAGCTTGACCTGTGGTGGTGCAGTGGATAAAGTGTTGACCTGGAAACGCTGAGGTCGCCGGTTCAAAACCCTGGGCTTGCCTGGTCAAGGCACATATGGGAGTTGATGCTTCCTGCTCCTCCTTTCTGTCTGTCTGTCTGTCGGTCTGTCTCTCTTCTCTCTAAAAAAAATGAATAAATAAAAAATATTTAAAGGTATATGAAGTGATATAAAGATTCACCATGCCCGATTGGCTTCCTTCCTTCTCTCCATCATCACAACTTCATCTCATCTGGAATAGTGGTGCTTTCTGTTTCAGCTGCTGTAATTTGGTGCCTCTGCTACATATAGTCAAGAGTATTTTAATAGATTAAGTAGGTGCTCAAAGAATGTGTGCAGCTCTTAGATCTGGTAAAGGGATCAGAGTTGTAAGGAGGTAGAAAACTGATGAAGGGAGTCAGGGACAAGAGCTGGAGGGAACAGCCACGGGACATCTCTCTCTCTCTCTTTTTTTTTAAGATTTTATTTATTCATTTCAGAGAGGAAAGCAAGAAAGAGAAAGAGAGAGAGAAGGGGGGAGGAGTAGGAAGCATCAACTCCCATATGTGCCTTGACCACGGAAGCCAGGGTTTCGAACTGGCAACCTCAGTGTTCCAGGTAAATACTTTATCCACTGTGCCACCACAGGCCAGGCATGGGCTATCCTTTTTTTTTTTTTTTTTTTTTTTTTTTACAGAAACAGAGTCAGAGAGAGGGATAGATAGGGACAGACAGGAATGGAGAGAGATGAGAAGCATCAATAATCAGTTTTTTGTTGTGACACCTTAGTTGTTCAGTGATTGCTTTCTCATATGTGCCTTGACCATGGGCTTTCAGCAGACTGAGTAACCCCTTGCTCAAGCCAGATGAACCCGCGCTCAAACTGGCAACCTCGGAGTATTGAGCCAGGGTCCTCTGCATCCCAGTGTGGGTGGGGTAGGGTTGATCAAAAGTAAAAGAAACTAAAGATACAACATCCCTGATGCTCTATCCATTGTGCCACCGCCTGGTCAGGCAGGCATGGGCTATCTTAAGAACAGGTAGAAGAAGAGGCAGAGACCTGGGGTCAAGAGAAACTGGAATGTCTGGGGCCAAGCTTGGGAGAGGATATTCTGGGTTAACATGGTTCCTGAGTGGAAGGTAATGCACCCTAGGACACATTCCTACGGAGGGAAAACTCTGGGTGCATGGGAAGGGCAGACCACCTGCCACCTCTCCACTTCCTGTGTGTGGTGTGCAGATCTCCACACCCAGACCTCCCTGTCTCTCTCAGAGTAAAAGCAGAAGTCATTACACTGTCCTATAAAATCTCACATGATCACACTGGCCTCCTTGCTAGACATTCTCCTGCCTCAGAGCCTTTGCACTTGCTGGCCCCTCCACCCAGAACACCACTCCCAGATATCCACATGGCTTCCTCCTTCATTTCCCTTGGCTCTCAGTCAAAAGCTCCTAACCCCAACCATGCATAGGTTACTTCTCAGCAAGTACCATCATCCAACATGCTCCCTATTTTACTACTGGTTTATTGTCTTCCCTCCCAAAGACAGAGTATAGGCTCCATGAAGGCAGGGAATTTTGTCTGTTTTGTTCATGCCCAGCCTAAATTCCTGGCAATATAATCCATCAAAAATAATGGCCTGACCTGTGGTGGTGCAGTGGATAAAGCGTCGACCTGGAAATGCTGAGGTCGCCGGTTCGAAACCCTGGGCTTGCCTGGTCAAGGCACATATGGGAGTTGATGCTTCCAGCTCCTCCCCCCCCTCTCTGTCTCTCCTCTCTCTCTCTCCCCCTTTCCTCTCTAAAATGAATAAATAAAAAAACAAAAAAAATATTTACAGAGTTAAGAGATGCACAGATGACTCTCTCCTCTAGGATGCTGTACTAGCACCCAGACCGCATAGGTTCACAGGACCTCCTCCACAGTCGCTCCTCCTCCAGTGTTCTCTGAGCATCCTCTTCGACTTCTCCCTTACTCAGTCAGTCACTGATTCCTACAATCTCATCTCCTAAGTGTTCCTTAAACCCATCTCCTGCCTCATGTCTCTCAGTCGCTGACTCCGCAATAACTTCCCACCTGGCTTCCCTGCCTCTAGAATTTTTGCTTCCTTTCCTGTCTCAATCTATCATTGGTATAACTGCGACAATAGTGACTATTTTTGTTGTTCTATAATTATATTAAGTTAATTTGAAACATACATGCATTTGAGAACCCTTTTATTGGATTTTCTTTTTCTTCTTATCACTTGAAACATTTCAGGTCTACCAAAAACTTGAAAGAATGAATTCTCACATACCCTGCACTGTTAACACGTTGCTATGTTTGCTTTCTTTCTTTCCTCTCCCCATAATTACATATGTCATCCTGGCATCAGGACACTTCACTTCCTAATACTTCAGCGTGCACCTTGCTAGGAAAAGAACATTTTCCTACATAACCACAATGCCATTTCACACCCAGGAAAAACAGTGTGAACTTAATAATACTGATAAGCAGATGCAATTAAATCTCTCCCATTGTTCCAGTATTGTCTTTCACAGTTTGGTTGTTGTATCTTTAGTTTCTTACTTTCTTTTTTTTTTTTTTTTTTTTTTTGTATTTTTCTGAAGCTGGAAACGGGGAGAGACAGTCAGACAGACTCCCGCATGCGCCCGACCAGGATCCACCCGGCACGCCCACCAGGGGCGATGCTCTGCCCACCAGGGGGCGATGCTCTGCCCCTCCGGGGCGTCGCTCTGCCGAGACCAGAGCCACTCCAGCGCCTGGGGCAGACTTTGCTCCAATGGAGCTTCGGCTGCGGGAGGGGAAGAGAGAGACAGAGAGGAAGGAGGGGGGTGGAGAAGCAAATTGGCGCTTCTCCTATGTGCCCTGGCCAGGAATTGAACCCGGGTCCCCCCCGCACGCCAGGCCGACGCTCTACCACTGAGCCAACCAGCCAGGGCCTCTTTAGTTTCTTTTACTCTTGATCAACCCTACCCCACCCACATTGTGTTCTTTTAGGGTTTTTTTTTCTTAACGACCTAAATTTTTTTGAAGAAGACAGCAGCTGGCCTGACCAGGCGGTGGCGCAGTGAATAGAGTGTCGGACTGGGATGCGGAAGGACCCACGTTCGAGACCCTGGGGTTGAGGGCTCATCTGGCTTGAGCAAAAAGCTTACTAGCATGGACCCCAAGGTTGCTGGCTCGAGCGGGGGTTACTCAGTCTGCTGAAGGCCTGCAGTCATGCACATATGAGAAAGCAATCAATGAACAACTATGGTGTCGCAATGAAGAAGACAGCAGCTGTCTTGCAGAATTCTGGCCAGTTTATACCACAACTCTGAGTGTCCCTTTCCTGCCTAAAGGCCTTCACTGGACACCCACTATCAAAAGGTTAAGGTTGGAACTTAAGATCCCCATAGGTCCTCCATGTCACAGCTTCTGTCCAAGCTGAATTCTTTGAGGACTACTTTCTGGCCCTCCACTGTCCTCCACACCCAAGTCTATGCTTTTCTTGCCTCTGGACTTTGGTTCTTGCCGTCCCTTCTGCCTTGAATGCCCTTTCCCTTCCTCTTTCCCCAGCATATTGTTATTCATGCCTTAAAGACTCAATTCAGGCATTACCTCCTTCAGGAAGTCGTCCCTGATTACCCTGCCTGGATGCTCCCCTAATATCCATTCTTATCCTTATCCCTGCACTGGGAACACTGTGTTCTAATATTATGAGTGTGCCTGTCTCTTGAGGATGTGGACTGTGGCTTACCCAGCTCTCTGTGCCTCAAAAAATGTGTGTGGAATGAATGAGTGAGAAGCAGGAGAGAGGAAGAAAGGGAAGAGAGCCTCTTATCTTGTTCTTCAGTCCCAGGAAGAAAGGTGTCAGCACACCGTCACTAAGGAAGAAAACCCAAAGAAGGACACCGGTGATGGTCTTATTCCAGGAATAAAAGCAGAGGGCTTTTATGTTCCTATCAGCTTTCCTCTTATCACAACAAGTTGCTCCAGAACCGTGTCTCCTGCACCTTTGTAAGCTTTTCTGAGCTGAACGGTTTCCGTGTTTTGGTTTTCCTATAGCAGGGGTCGGGAACCTATGGCTCGTGAGCCAGATATGGCTCTTTTGATGGCTGTATCGGGCTCGCAGACAAATCTTTAATAAAAAATAATAATAATAACGTTAAAAATATAAAACATTCTCATGTATTACAATCCATTCATTTCCTACCGCTCATGTTCATGGTTGCGGGTGACTGGAGCCAACCACAGCTGCCCTCTGGGACAACACCAAATTTTTATTGGATAATGCGTAACATACATGGATCGGGTCGTTGTATGGCTCTCACAGAATTACATTTTAAAATATTTGGCGTTCATGGTTCTCTCAGCCAAAAAGTTTCCCAACCCCTGCCCTATAGTAATAAGGAGTCAAGCCTTGACCATTAAAGAACTTGTAGGCTTGTTTTCAAGACAGCAAGAAAGATAGGCTGGGGAATCACGTGGCAGCCAGTGTTGGACAGAGGAGCTTTGTAGGCAAGGTATGGGATGGGGGCCACTTCAAAGAGGGGAAGAAAAGCAGACCCAGGTCTAGCACCTGTGACTGGAGGAAAGGGGACCTTAGGAAATTGGCCTGGGCCTGAGAAGAGCTCATTAAGTCAAAAAACTGCCCCTTGAATACCTTGCATGGGGAGCTACTTTACCAGATATCAAAGAGTTCGAGCCTGTGGCAAAATCTAAAAACAATGTTTTAAGACCTGGCAGTGGCAAAGGGGATTAGCTTTGCCTTAGAAGACAAGGCAAAGAAAGGACTCTTCAGAAAAACACTTCAAGGCGGTGTACGGAGATGTGTCATAGAATCGGGCACCTGAAACCTGTATAGTTATGTTAACCAGTATCACCCCAATAAATTCAATTAAAATTTAAAAATAAAAATATTTTAAAAATTAGAACTCCTAACAATTTTTATTCTGCATGCCAGCTCTGATTCATCAGCAGGACTTTCAGCGTTGCTAAACTGAGATGGAATCTAATGCTATCACCAGATCCAGTTAAGTAAAAAAAAAATCAAAAATAAATCTGTGATCAATTAGTCAGGTTCAAGTAAGGAGGAGTTTAAGAGGACCTGGGATATGTATATAAAATGGGTTTCTTTTTGCTTAATTCCTTTACCTTCTCTCATCCAGTCCCCTAATGCCCCTTCCCTGCCCTGACAGCTATCAGTCTGTTCCATGTATCCATACCTCTGTGGGTCAAGGTCACCCCCGTAAATTGAATAAATAAATAAATAAAAATGACCTGGGAATCAAAAGGGAACATAATAGAGGAGACCCTAAAATTTATTGTTGAATGGCTTAAATCCAGCAAGCCATGTACCTAAGCAGAGAAATATATCATGGGCTTTGTCATTAAACATAGCTGACTTTGAATCTAGTTCTGCCCTATTTCTTAGCTGTGTAATCTTGGGAATTTATAAAACCCAATCTTTAAAATGGGACTGTTCTGCAGATTAAATGAAATAACCCATAATAATAATAGTAACACTTACATAGCAGTTTTTATATGCCAGGCATGGTTCTAACACCTGTATAAATATTACTTCATTCTATTCACACAACAACCTTAACAGGTTATTATCCCCCAAGGAAACTAAAGTTCAAAAAGGTTAAGATACTTGCCAAGGGTGACATAACTAATGAATGGCAGAGCCAGGATTCACAGGTAGGCAGTCTGGCTCTGAGTTCACATTCTTCACCACCCTAACAGCTATTACAAGCTTGCCCTTCTCCATTGCTGATTGGTACCATTATGCATCAAACAACTGACATGCCCTGTGATTTCACTTAACTCCATATGATTTGTACCCTGAAGTTTGCACATGTATAGAAACCATTTAATAGAGCACTTCATCTTCAACCAGGCAAGCTACAGACTCATGAATAGGATAAGAGCACAGGGTCACCTGAAGAAAGAGAAAGAAGAAAAAAATCAGGACTCAGGAATTTGGCCTCTGACAAAACACTCTGGCCTTTCTAGTTTCTACTGTAGCATGAAAGGTTTACTCAAGATCCACCAAAACACACAAGACAAGGAAGCCCGTTGAGGGAGAACCCATCCTGCTATCCCCTGTGTGGGAATGAGGCATTCTTTTACAAAATGGCTCTCCACCAGCTGTCGACAAACTAAGGCTCCTGGGGCAAATCCTGCACATCACTGTTTTTTGTAAATAAAATTCTATTGGAACATAAGTGGACTCATTCTTTGACATTTTGTCTGTGGCTGTTTTCACACTATAACAGCAGATCTGAGTAGTTGCAGCAGAGATTGCATGGTTGGCAAAATCACCTGTCTGGTCCCTTGCAGAAAAAGTTTGCTGATCCTGCTTCCTGCTTCTGGCCAGATTTTCTAGACATCTATATGGCACATGGAATCAATCTTAGGTCCTTGACAAGGGAAAGAAGAACAAGATGTCTCCTTGTATTCACCAAGGGAAGCACGAAGTAGGATGCCCCTAAGAGGAACCACTGTGTTAAACAATGTTAAGCATATTTCTCTACTGCTCAAAAATGCCATTATACTTTGAGATTTCTGAGGGGCAGA
Source organism: Saccopteryx leptura (assembly GCF_036850995.1). NCBI lineage: Eukaryota > Metazoa > Chordata > Mammalia > Chiroptera > Emballonuridae > Saccopteryx > Saccopteryx leptura. Next base: position 294,153,980 of record NC_089503.1, on the reverse strand, counting down.
TATGGTTCACAAAGCTCATTTCGCCATGCGACTATCTTCTTCAGAGCATTCCTAGGCAAATGATGAACCAAAAGAAGTCTTTAGAATCGTGCTCTTTGAGAACTAGAAATGGAAACTGTGAGGGCTACAGCTTAACGAGCATGGTTTTGTCTCAGCAAAGAAAGAGGGAGAACAAAAAAGAGATCCAGAGTGGGAAAAAGGCAGAGAGGTGTTGGAAGGGAGGAAGGAAGAAATCAGGGCCCTGGAGGGACCTAAGGATAGGAGGAACACATGGGTGACTTGACTATCAAAAGGATGTGTCAAAGCAGGGCTGCTGCCCAATGCAGGACATGTGGTCCCTTGTCACCATCATCACCTTTATTATTAGCACCACCAGAGGAGCTAAACTTCCCTAAGGCCTTACTACTCTGCAGGTCCCTTATAGAAATACAATGTCACTTCATTCCCATTTTACAGATGGGGAAATAGAGTCATAGACAAGTAAACTCCCCCAGAGTCAAAGCTTATAAAGCTTGTAAGTGGCAGACCATATATCCAACTCTGGGAGTCCAACCCCTGAGCCCATGTTCTCACCACTGTACCACACTGCTCTACTTCTAGATGAAGGGCTAGAATTTCATTATGTAGCACAAAATGGATACTGTATAGAAATGCAACACCAAAACATTTGGAGGAAAAGACAAAACAAACAATGTCACTTTGGATATTTGGCTGCACAGGGCCAAATAGCTAGAGAACTGATATTTTTTTCCCCACAGCTCAGCCAGATGTTTTGATATCATCAGCTTTTCTTCCTCTCTCTTTTTTTTTAACTCTTATATGAACTATGCCTTCTTATATCATAATTTATATATTAGGCTTATCCAATATATTATACTTGTTCATAGAATGAACACAAGAAGACATTTTTTGATGTTAAAAAGCATGTTCAACCTGAACAGTCTGACTAAAGCTCTTATCCTGTTCACGACCCTGTATTTACAATAAGCTTCCACAACTGCTAGTTCTTTTGAGGGAGGGGGGGGATCGGGGACCTCAGAACAGCTTCCTGGGACAGATTCCAAAAACATGAATCACAGATCAATTAAATCCTGTGTAGCTCAGAAACATACCTACATGGAATGCTAGATTAGTGTTTATCTTCATCCTAGCTAACTGCTGATTTCCACGTTTAAAATGTGATGCAAATAGTAAATCACACCATTTGGGGTGGGTAGGGATAATAAACCCAGTTCCTGAAAAGCAGCCCAGGATGTGAACAATTTGCTACAACAGCAAAGAAAAGAAAAAGTCCTGTTGGTATGTTACAAATATTGGCTGGGGGCTCCGAAATGCAATGTTTGTGTGGGTCCGTCTACCTCTGATTTACTTTCTTGTATATATAGCAAAATAAAGGACTAGTGCAGAGTAGAATGAAAAGGCTGCCACGCTTCATAAATTTCTGTTTACCTGGTGACTGGCGAGGGCTGGGCTTTGGGATCCCGGGTCCAGAAGAGCTGCAGGACTGAGTATTCAAATAGCGACTGGCCCTGGGCTGCTGCCTTTCACGCCGTTGCCGCCGCCTCTGCTGCTGCTGCTGCTGCTGCTTCTAAGATCCCATTGGAAAACCCAAAGGACTGGCGAGCCCAAAGCCAATATTACGTTTCCAAGAGAGTATTCCTCCCGACTCGCACCCTCCCCCCTTTGCTTGCGTTCACTCTGGAGCAGCTCGGGTTTCTTCCACCCCTTGGCGAAGCAGCTGGGAATCTAGGCATTGGGCTGGCGGCCCCTGAAACCACTTCCAGATGTGCTGGGCCAGCCAGCTGGGACGGGCCTGACTTCCTCTGGCATCCTAGTCCAGGAGTCTGCGTGCAAATCATTTCAAAAACAGGGCTGCTCTGGAGGAAAAGGTTAGAGACCGAGAAAAAGCAAATGCTTGGAGGGTGAATTTCTACCACATGTTGGGGCTAAGGTAGACTTTCCGGCAGAAGTGGAAAATAATGTTCATAGTGATTTTAAGAGTATCTTTATAGACACTAGCGTCTCCTGAAATCTAGTGATTAAAATGCTGTTGTCCCCAAATCAAACCCGGGTAACAACTATGGTCTCATCCTACTGACACAATGACAACAGCAGAAGTTTCAAGAAGGTGTGTTTTGTGCCTGAACATAGGAATCAGGAAAGGAATCAACTCCACTCCACTCTGTATTGTTCTGTGCTTCTGTCTCTTAGCCTCAGAAACCCAGGAAATGGTGCCAAGCAGTTTGCCTGGGATCATGGAACTTATTTCTGCAATGGCCTCTCTCCCTAGTTCCTATAAGGAAATGAGGACCCCACCCTGTTCGCAGGCCCCTTCGAAAGTAGTGTTGCCTGAAAGAAATATGACACAAGCCACATTGCAGTTTTAAATTTTCTAGTACTCACTTTAGGAAATTTATGAAGAGATGAAATTAATTTTGATTATATATTTTCTTTAATCCAATATATACAAAGTATTACCATTTCAACACAGAATTATATAAAACATTATAAGCCATGCATTTTATATTTTTAGGGTACTAAGTCTTTGAAACCAGCATGTATTTTACTCTTGTAGCACAGCTCAATTTAAACACTAAATTTCATCAGAAATAATTGATTTGTATTTAGATTTTATAAAATGTACAGTTTAAAGCATAAATTCACATACCCAGGTTGTTCTAATAATACTTAAAAGTTTCACAATAACTGAGTTGAGTATTGGTTTTTCAATTTAAATTAAAACTAAGTAAAATTTAACCTTCAGTTCCTTAGTTGCACTGGTCACATTTTAAGTACTCAATGTGGCTAGAATGAACAATAATTGTAAGAAAAGAGATTTAGTGAGGTTTTTTTCAGACTTAAACTTGAAGAGTGAGAATATCCCAAATAACTTCCATTGGTGTAGCACTTTGAACATGGGCAGTGTTTTCATATCTTCTTTTTTATTTAAATCTCACAATATTCCTGTCCAGTAATTTGAGATGTGATTCATTCCAATTTGCAGATGAACAAATCGAGGCTTCCTATTCAACATTTCTCAACTGTTTCTTACTTGAGGCATGTTTCAGATACGAGGATTTCTGGCAGCAATTCTAGGGTTAAATTACATACACAGTTATTGCATTCTTCAGTTGGCCATTCTTCAGCATCAAGTCACTGTTTGTATAGAATTATTGGCAGTCCTGGGGGTGTGCCCTATATACGCCTATCCCAGAGCCCTCACATGATCCAGGAAGCATGTCGTTTTCTTTGGAGCTGGCTCGACATTGTGTTATTCTTCTTTTTTGACTCCCATCAAGGTGTATTCTGTTTTAAACCACAGCTCCAGTCAGTGTTTTTGCTAACAGACATGGTTGTGAGATACTTATCTCTAGTTGTGGCTAAAGCATTTTTATACATCGACCCTATGGGAAGTCAGAAGGTTCCATGGCAGCACAGGGTACTGTGCTCTCAGTACTCTTGTTCCAGTCCTCATTGCTTCTATGTGAAAAATAGCACCAACCTTTCCTAACCCAGGGCTTGCCACTGCTTTTCCAGAATTATGTGCTGTCAGGAGCAGCAAGACAATCCCTCAAACACATCCCAAGCCAAGTGGTAGAAAATGCTCCAAGGGAACTCTTGCTCATTCCAGTTTCTTCCAAAGATTGTGTTTTCTCCTCCTCTGTATCTGTCGTCCACAGAGCAGAATGCCTGGCCCAGTATAAGAGCTGGTGAATAAGTAGGTTCAGAGCGTAGGACAACTGAAGCACCCAAAATGGGGACTCAGAATTGAAATAATAATTACGTGATTTTCAGAGACTTTGCTTGCTATTTATATTAACTTCATTATGGACCCAAATCTCTCTGGTCATTGTTCATTGTACACTTTCTCCCTGACCCCCTCTGTCTGCAACTCCAGATTCTTTCTCTTTATTTCTGCTGGCTCATGTTCTGAGGATGCAAGAGGCTTATTATCCATGACCTAGATTTCTACAGTGTGGGGAAGAAATGAGGAGAACAGAAAGAGACACAGGATATAAGTGCAGCAGCTACCAGCATGGGTTCTGGAGACAGACAGACCTAGGTGTTAGCTCAAGCCTCATACTTAGATGTTACTAAAAATCTCACTTCGGTTTCCTCATCTATAAAGTGGGGAAGCCTCATAGGACCCTTGCCAGGGTTAAAGGCATCATGCATGTGAAACAATAAGGGCTCAATATATGGAGGTTATTATTATTGTTGCTTGGAGAGGCCTGAGGTATGAACTACGGAAAGGAGGTGTAATAGTCCAGCAGTGGTTCTCAAAGTGTGTGCCAGGGCGCACTGGTGCACCCTAGATTTCCAGGTGTGCCCTATGGTATGCCAGAGAAATATGTGCCTGTTGGGGACCAAAAAACCAACAGGGCTTTTGGAGTTTAGATGTTTGGGGGACAGAGGTGTGGGGAACTGGCTGTAAGCTGACAGTCTGCCCAACCCCCCACCTCACTTGCCTGATTAGGTTTCTAAAGGCTGTTAAACTGTGGTGCTGGATTGTTTACACTACCCCCCCATGTTCCCCAGAAAGACTGGAGGCAAGTTTCTTCTATCCTTTGTTTGGTATAAAGTTAAGATAATATGTATGGTGGAGGTTTTCTGCACTCAACACAATTAAAAGTAAAAAGAGAGGAATTCTTCAATGTATTGACAAGGAAATGAGAGTTTGCTTTTCAAATATATGCCCAAACATTGAAGAAATCACTAGGACACATCAGGCTCACGTTTCTCATAAACACAAGAATGATAAAACTTAACACATTTGCACCAGGACCTGCCAAATTTACTAAATCTTACTAAGAATGTATCTATATATAAAGAGATAACTTTTTTGTTGTTTTTTTATTTTTTAACCCCTCTTTTTTATGAATTCTAAAAAGCATAATTCAAAAAATGTAACATAAAAATGTTTTTTAATGTCAGAATAAATTTAATTTTGTCGTATTTACTTCATTTAATTACCATAAAAGCACGCTTGGACTTTATATTTCTTCTTTAATATTTGACTTAATTATTATAACCTATTTCTCAGAAATTTGTATATAGTGCGCCTACACTTATTTGTAGGATTTTAAATGTGCCCCGACTTCAAAATGTTTGAGAATCACTGTAGTACAGTAACAACAAAAAAAGTCCAAATGAGTTATGTGATGTTGCAAACTCTGTTGGTAGCCTACTTCATAGCCTCCTCTATTTCCTCCCTTCAAATAGAAACATTATCTTTTGGGACAGCAAGGTGCCCAGGTAAAAATACTCACCTTCTCAGACATTCTAAGCTAAAGTGTCATGTGAGCAGAGTCAGCTGTCTGTGACTTCCTAGAAAGTTAAGAGTTTCCATGCACAGAGCTGTTTGCTGCCTTTTGCTCTTTCTTTGTCTGAAATCCAACCTTGATGCCTGGAGGTGGAGTAGCATCTTGTGGCTCTGATGATAAAGATCCATGCTGGGCTGTTGCATATGGTCACAGTGGCTGTGCATGAGACTGCAGTGTTGAATCAGTCAGGGTCCTGGCAGGATACACAGATGGCTCAATCGAATGGGCTAATGGTGGAGACTATGAGAAAAAGAAAAAAAAGACTATTTGAAAAGGTGTAGTCAGCATTTGGCAAACATGATTAAGAAATGGTATAGTAGTAGCCTGGGTTTAGAAGTTGACAGGAGTCATTACCACCTCCCAGCCCTGAAAGGCAGGGGAAGAGAGTCGTTAGCAGGAGCGGGAGAAAGTAGCTCTATGAAGAGGGCAGGCCAACAGGAGCAGCTCGTGTTGACTCACAGAAAAGGGACGAGGGGGCTTATTTCCCCAACCTTACAGTCTCCTCTTGGCCAAACCCACATGGAAGTCAAGAGGGCAAGGAAGCTCAAGTGATGTAATCCATTTAGGTCAGCCTCTCAGGACACTGGACAAGTTGAAGAGTGGAGGGTTGAGCTGTATAAGCAAATAGAAAATACCCTTGCACAGAGTGGCTAGGGCCCCCTGCGGTTGTGGGATTCAGCAACCCTGCACGTTAAGATGGCAGGGCAAGAACACAGGACGAGCCTAAGTCCCTGATGACATTGGGAGTCAACATGGCAGCTCTGAACTAACTACTTATGAAACATCTTGCTATATGAGAACAAAAACCCCTCATGTGCTTAAGTCACTTTAGTCAGCATTCAGTTCTATGCTCGAATGCAGTCCTATGTGACCTATATGCATTCACATACATTTTAAATTTGTGGTGGTGTTAGTCAATATAATGTATATCTGAGTCATTATCATTCCATGTTTATTTCTTATTAGTTGAAAGTCAAATGTTCATCATTTCTTCTTACCCAATGGGCCTGCCTTGCTGAGTGTAGATAAAGTCTTAGATAAAAATCTATTAAGGCTGATAAAGGTGACTGGAAGGTAAGGAAGAAGCGTTCTGTGGTAGCAATAAATCACTAACTGAGTCAGACTGACAAGTCTCTACTTACTGCCTCTGTGTCCCAGGGCTGGGCTCCAAGATCACCCACGTGGGGCGGGATGTACAACTAGAGGAGCCTCAATTCCCTCTTATGCCTGGTGGAGCTCAAAGATAGGTCATCTCCTTGTCTGGAGCTTAGGTGCTCTGGGCCCTTCCGTGCTGCTCCCTGAGCTGCAGCAATTGCTACTGCACCTTACTCTTTGCACCTGCGTTCCCTCTCTGCCACGAAACGACTGGTTTTCTTCCTTGGCTCTTGTGCTAATTTCCTGTTCTGGTAACTGGTGTAGGCTCTACCTGGCTTACAACTCTGTCTTGCTCTTGCCAGCTACCCTCTCCATGCCTTGTCCACAGCTCTAGCCAAGACCCATGGACAGAGCCCCGCAATCTATGAACAGACCTCTCAGACACCATCTGCTTCCTTCATCTCGGGAACAGTGCCTGCCCAGGCTCTCTACTGGTTAGCTCAGTCTACCTGTTGGCACTCCCCGAAACCTCTTCTCAGAACTCTGCCAAGAAACCCTTGGCCTGAGTCCTCAATTGAGATTAAGGCATCCCTAGGACTCGGCAATTTAGACTCTTGGCTGAAAGCACAGCACCAGCCCCTCCCTCTGAGGCTGACACCTCGGTGCTTGTAGCTTAGAAGGAGGAGTAGAAAGAGTAATAATATAATGAAAATACTGATAAGAATACAAGTAAAACAATTTACTCAGTACTAACTGCTAACTACATGCCAGGCATTGCTTAAGTGCAGCACCATGCTTGCTGTGTATGGCAACAGCACAAACTCCAGGTACCAAAGTTTATAATAACATCAGTCCCTCCTCCCTCCCACAACACAGTTTAAATCTGTTACCACAGTGTAACTGTGATTTCATAAGCATAAACCTTGCTGCTAGCTTTTCAGTCCACAAAATAACTATGCAAATGACAGCGCTACATCGTGACCAGTGACCACTCATGTTACTTCTTTGACACTGTGTTTGTTGGTGACTGGTCACTGGAATCTGTTATTCAGTTTACGTACAGACAGCAAAGCATGCAATAGTTCTATTGCTTCCTTAATTCCCACTGATAAACCCACGTAATATTTACAAAAATGGATAATAGAATTGGCCAACAAAGATAAAAGTGTAATAAACAAAAAGTGGCAACAGTGGGAGTGAAGTTCAAATCAAAGGTAAATGGAGGTAGAGAAGAAATAGCTGGCTGTAGGATGTAACTATTCAACTCTAGATAAGTCCCCAGGGAAATTTAGTAAAAGTGAATTTATGAGCATCAAGGAGAAAAGTTGTTGTGATAAAAAAAAAAAAAGGATGCAGATGTTACAGAGAAAGTGAGTGAACAAAAAATTCACATTAAAGGAACTCTCAAAGACATTTTGTGACATTGACAGTGCAAAGGATAAAATATGGGAACCTGATCCATACTTAGAAAGGAGTACGACAATCTGACAATCTGCCAAAGCACAGAAAGGATGCTCACTTTGTACAGTAAGTTATATGAGAAGGCACTCTTGATAAGTTTTACATAAAAATTAAAACATTTAATTCTTAATGTTTTAAATTACAGTATGACAAATAAATATTAGGTCTACTAGCTTTTCACTTCCCTAGACATTTAAAATAAATGGTAAAAGAGTTTTAAATAGGCCCTGGCCGGTTGGCTCAGCGGTAGAGCATCGGCCTGGTGTGCAGAAGTCCCGGGTTCGATTCCCGGCCAGGGCACACAGAAGTGCCCATCTGTTTCTCCACCCCTCCCCCTCTCCTTCCTCTCTGTCTCTCTCTTCCCCTCCCACAGCCAAGGCTCCATTGGAGCAAAGATTGCCTGGGCGCTGAGGATGGCTCTGTGGCCTCTGCCTCAGGCGCTAGAATGGCTCTGGATGCAACAGAGTGGTGCCCCAGAGGGGCAGAGCTTCGCCCCCTGGTGGGCATGCCGGGTGGATCCCGGTCAGGCGCATGCGGGAGTCTGTCTGACTGCCTCCCCATTTCCAGCTTCGGAAAAAAAAAAAAAATGAAAAAAAAAAAAAGTGTTTTAAATATTTTGAAAAATTTTAAAGGTCACAGAATAATTGTAATTTTTTTCCATTGAGAATTAAGACCAGGCCCTGGCCGGTTGGCTCAGCGGTAGAGCGTCAGCCTGGCGTGCGGGGGACCCGGGTTTGATTCCCGGCCAGGGCACATAGGAGAAGCGCCCATTTGCTTCTCCACCCCCCACCCCCTCCTTCCTCTCTGTCTCTCTCTTCCCCTCCTGCAGCCAAGGCTCCATTGGAGCAAAGATGGCCCGGGCGCTGGGGATGGCTCCTTGGCCTCTGCCCCAGGCGCTAGAGTGGCTCTGGTCGCAGCAGAGCGATGCCCCGGAGGGGCAGAGCATCGCCCCTGGTGGGCGTGCCGGGTGGATCCCGGTCGGGCGCATGCGGGAGTCTGTCTGACTGTCTCTCCCCGTTTCCAGCTTCAGAAAAATACAAAAATACAAAAAAAAAAAAAAAAAAAAAGAGAATTAAGACCACTTTGTAGCGTTTCAACTCACATGGTCATTTTTACAGAACTGCACTACCATGCAAAGCAAGGACTGCCTGTATTTTACATATATTCTCTCAGTTGATCTTTAACCCCAGGAAATACAGTTACCATCCCCATTTCACAGATAAAGAATCTGAGACTCAAGGAGGATAAATAGCCTGACCAGGCGGTGGTGCAGTGAATAGAACATGGGCCTCGGACCCTGAGGACCCAGGTTCAAAACTCCAAGGTCACTGGTTTGAGTGCGGGCTCACCAGCTTGAGTGTGGGGTAACCGACTTGAGTGTGGGATCATAGACATGATCCCATGGTTCTGGCTTGAGCCCAAAGGTCACTGACTTGAAGCCCAAGGTCTCTGGCTTGAACCTAAGGTCACTGGCTTGAGCAAGGGGTCACTGACTTAGCTGGAGCCCTGCCCCCCACATATGAGAAAGCAATCTATGAACTAAAGTGCGTAACTACAAGTTGATGCTTCTCAGCTCTCTCCGTCTCTCTCTCTCTCTCCCCCTCGCAAGAAAAAAGAGGATAGATAATTTGACCCAGACCACAAAGCTAGTAAATGGCTATACTTACTGTATTCTAAATCCCATGATCTTAATCCCTATGGTATATTGTAAGTCTAGGCATATGATGAGTATTTGATATGGGGGAACAGGCATGAAGGAGAAGTGGTGAGAGATGAAGGTACCTTCTCTAATGTAACCTCAAAAGGCTAGAACAGCATTTTCCAAAAGAGCTTTCTGTTTTCTACTATCTATTTATAGAATATAAATATTTATATAATTTATAATTTCTTAATATAGAAGTATAATATATTCAACCTTAGTATATGTGTAAATCTAAATCTATATGTATTCCTTAATCTATCTTTTCCTGATCCTCCAAAATCTTGCTCCATCAAATTTCAGCTCTTCCTGAGACAAGCCTAGTTGGTTAGCTCAACTCTCATTTCCAACTTTGTTCTTCCTTGCCTGCTTCTCATTACTAAGGCTGACAATAAACCAACAACATTCCCAGACTCCTGTGGCCACCCTTTTGTAAGAAGACCCCTAGTCTGCTTTCCTTTTCTTTATCTGTAAAAAAACCTTGAATATTACCTGGGCACATTATCATTCTAAATAAAAACTACATTTCCCAAACTTCCTTCAACTAGCTGTGGTCTTGTGACTAAATATTGGCTTATGAGATATAAACAGAAAAAACATAATTCCAGAATGTGTTCAGGAGAGTGGCATGCTCCTTTCCCTTACTATTTATTCCTGGCTGGAATATGGATGCAATGGCTGGAGCTGAAACAGCCATCTTGGACCATGAGTTGGAAGGACCAATCTACAAATTCCTGAGGACTTGGTGAAATAGAACTGCCATGCCATTTTTGGACTGCTCCCTCTAAAATTCATTTACATGGGGGAAACTTTTATTTTTTTATTTTTATTTTTTTTACTTATTCATTTTACAGAGGAGAGAGAGAGAGTGTGTGTGTGTGTGTGTGTGTGTGTGTGTGTGTGAGAGAGAGAGAGAGAGAGAGAGAGAGAAGGGGGAGGAGCAGGAAGCATCAACTCCCATTTGTGCCTTGACCAGCCAAGTGCAGGGTTTTGAACCGGCGACCTTGGTGTTCCAGGTTGACACACTATCCACTGCGCCATCACAGGTCAGGCCAAAACATCTTTTAAAGCCATTACTATTTTGGTATTTCTGTCACTACAGCTAACATAATTCTAATATACCAAATGCTCCAGTTCTGAAACGGGGGGTTCTGGGTGGCTTAGGGCAAGATGCTTTTCCTTCCTATAGAATTCTATTTCTCCATCCTGACTGTTCTCCTGCTCCATGCCTTTGGGCATGGTTGTGTGAAGATGGAATGCCCAGAGTTGGAACAACCTTCTTATGACCATAAAGGAAAGGTGAACAGATATTCAAAGCAACTACCCAGATCATGACACCATTAAATTGCTGAACTAACCCTGGACTCACCTACCCCAGATTTCTTGTGCAAGATAATTACAAGCCTTATCACTGAGCTACTATGTTTTGAATATTCTGCTACTTGTGGTAGAAAGCATTTCCAAATGACATTTCTCTTGCTGTGTTCTGAATGTTTATGTCCTTCCTCAAATTCATATGTTGAAATCTGCACCCTTAATATAATGTTATTAGGAGTTGGGGCCTTTGGTACTTTGGTGCATAGGTCATAAGGATGGAGTCCTCATGGATGAGATCAGTGCCCTTATAAGAGATCCTAGAGACTTCCCAGATCTCTAGGGAAGTCATTGAGAAGTCAACAGTTTGCACCCTGCAGGAGGGCCTTCACCAGACCCTGACCATGCTGACCATCCTGGCACCCTTATCTTGGACTTCCAGCTTTCATAACATGAGAAATAAATTTCTGTTGTTTCTAAATCACCCAGTCTGTAGTATCCTGTTATAGAAGCAGGAACAGAATACTACATCTTGATTGCTCCTTGAGTGTTTTTCAACTGGATCCTTCTTCGGGGCCACAATCAAGTTTCATTTATGCAAAATAATAGTAACAGCTTGCCTGTACCCATTTCTCCCCGCCAGCTACTATTCTTTCTTTCTTTTCATGGGCAAGTCTCAGTAAAAAAATAGACTATATATATTATTTGCACTTCACTTGTTATTCGTTATTTCCTCGATCTTTTTCTGACTTCCCTCTTCCCACTCCACTGAGTATTTTAATCTAGGCTACCAACAACCTCTTAATTAACAAATCAAACACACCTATTTTTTCTTCCTGACTTCTCCATGCCTTTTGGCTTTGATAACCACTTCTGCTTCTGTGAAACCCCTTTCATCGGTGGCTTCTTTGACATCACCCTCACCCAGTTTCCTTATGAACTCGCTGGCTCCGCATTCTCTATTTCCTTCATGAGTGCCTCCTTCCGTCTGTATCAGACGTTGGCTTCTTCAGGGCGCTTTTCTGCCTCACTCTTCTCTGGCCTTTCTCCGCTCCCCCTAGGTGGTTACTACTATCCCCGTAGTTTCCAAGATTAAAAGTAGCTTTCGCGGCTCACGGTTCCTAAACTCTTTGGTATGGCATCCCCCAAACCTGATCGGCCTGATTTGCCTTTGCAGGCTCAGGTCCGATCTTCCCTCGAGTGTTTCAGTCACCCCTCTCGCAGCGCTCGGAGCCGCGGAATCGTGGTCCAGACTCCCTCCCTGTCTGTGCATTCGCCAGCATCCTCCACGCCCAGGCGCCCGTCACCGCCTCCGCAGAGCCAGACTTTCCTCTCCCCTCTCGGCTCCTGGGACTTGGAACCTCTACGCGAGCTTTTCTGCCGCGGTAAAGGGCCTGACACGTCCGCACAGCACAGATGCGCAAAGTGGCAGTCAAGGAAAACGCTCCACCTTCTCTCGCAAATACGAAACGGGGGGCTCTGGGTGGGGAGGGGAAACTTGGTCGGTAGGAGATGTCTTTTCACCCAAAAGGCCGGCCACGTCGTCCCGGGATGGGGGCGGGGCTCCCGAGCCAGGACCGGTCCCCTGCCCGCAGGCCCGCAGCCTCGCCCAAGGCGGCCGCGGTCACGTGACCCCCGCCCCGCGCACAGCTGGAGGCGGTCCCCGCCCTCCCCCGGGAGCGGAGGCGCCGGAGCAGGCGCGCTGCATTGTGGGCAGAGGGGCGGGGGTTGGGAAGATGGCGGCTCCCAGCCTCCTCAACTGGAGGCGGGTTTCTTCCTTCACGGGGCCGGTACCCCGCGCCCGGCACGGACACCGGGCCGTGGCCATCCGGGAGTTGATGATAATCTTTGGTGGAGGCAACGAGGGCATCGCGGACGAGCTGCACGTCTACAACACCGGTAGGCGCAGCGGCAGCTCTCCGACCCCGCCTGTGAGAGCCGCGGAGGGGGAGGGGAGGTGAGGTGAGGCGGCGGCCGCGGCCCTGACAGCTGTCAGCGCCGGGTCAGTGCCTTCTCCCGCGGGCGGTGAGGGGCGCGGCTCGTCCGGGCGGCCCCGGCCCTCAGTGTCTCGGGGGCCAGCTCCGTTTCCCCGGTGCCCGCGGGGCGTAACCGAACCCAGAGCGGGACGCGCCGGCCCTCCAGCGAGCGGTCCCGAACCCCCCGCCCCGGTGCCGGCGAGCGTAGGCGCGAGAGAGACTGTTTCCAACCGTCCGCTCCGGGGCTCCCGCAACCCTCTCCTGTCAAAAACCCCAACCAGCTCCAAACCAAAGTGCCTCGGGACCGCTCCCGTCTTTGCCTTCTTTCCTTCCTTAGGAGGGAGAGAATCTAGAGGCTGGGGTGCGGAGGAAAACAGAGGCCTCTGGTACTTTCATCTCAGATACAGCCCGGTCTCTGGCAGGGGGCCCTTTGGGGTTTTACCCGGTGGTAACCCTCTGAACTGTCGGGGAAGTGGTTTAGGGTGAGACCGGCGCCTGTCTCCGCGCAGCGGGGTGTGCGCGCCGCGGCTCTACCGCGCCGCTCGGAAACGGGACTGTCAGCGCGAGCCCGCTGCGAATCCCAAGTGCCCGGCCCGGGCCGCCCTGCCTTTGAGTACCTCGATCGGTTCAAAAGGAGGTTGGGATTTCATTTTTCCCACCTGTAAATGCGCCAGCTATCGTGAGAAAGCCGTTTCCTTGGTGTAAGGCTAATGACTGAATTTGGGTGCCGTACCGTAATAACTTTTCTTTGGCCCAACAACTTAATCATAGTGGTCATTTAAAGGTTAATAAAATAGTGGAATACGAGAAATTTTATTTTTTTCATCCTCCTCTCCTTTTGACTCCCCAACATATAAAGTTAAAACGTTATTTGACAATTTGGTATAGTGTAAAACCCTAGTTTTGGAATAGGTTCGACCTGGTTTGAGTTTTGCTCGGTCAGTTGCCCAGGATCATTGCAAAGTGTCAGATTTTTCACTTGTAAAGTGGAGATGATGATATCAAGCAGGGTTTTTGTAAGAACTAAGTGATACAGATCAGGGTTTTTCAACAGCAGCACTATTGACATGTGAACCAGAGAATTCTTTGTTGAACGGGGTTACACTGTACTTAATTGTAAGTTTGGCAGGATCTCTAGCCTCTACCCACTAGTAGCCAATAGCATCATCCCCCTCCCTCCAGTTATGACAACTAAAAAAATGTTAGTTTGCCCCTGGGGGGTAAAATGATCCCAATTAAGAACTACTGATATAGATGACAGATATAAATATAAAGTACACTCTCATAGTTTGTGATAACTGCTTATTATAATTGCTTTTAATTTTATTTTGGCAACTAGTTACAAATCAGTGGTTTCTACCAGCTGTTAGAGGAGACATCCCTCCAGGCTGTGCTGCCCATGGATTTGTCTGTGATGGTACCAGAATATTAGTATTTGGGGGAATGGTTGAATATGGAAGATACAGCAATGATTTATATGAGTTACAAGTAAGTGTATTTCAGATTTATTATTTTAATCTGAGGCGGTAATAATGATATTGCTCATAGTTCTTTGAAAGATTGCAAAATATTTAATTAACATACTTAAAATAACGTGAGCTAAGCTTTTTTTTTTTTTTTTTTTTTTTTTTTCATTTTTCTGAAGCTGGAAACAGGGAGAGACAGTCAGACAGACTCCCGCATGCGCCCGACCGGGATCCACCCGGCACGCCCACCAGGGGCAACGCTCTGCCCACCAGAGGGCGATGCTCTGCCCCTCCGGGGCGTCGCTCTGCCGCGACCAAAGCCACTCTAGCGCCTGGGGCAGAGGCCAAGGAGCCATCCCCAGCGCTCGGGCCATCTTTGCTCCAATGGAGCTTTGGCTGCCGGAGAGGAAGAGAGAGACAGAGAGGAAAGCGCGGCGGAGGGGTGGAGAAGCAAATGGGCGCTTCTCCTGTGTGCCCTGGCCGGGAATCGAACCCGGGTCCTCCGCACGCTAGGCCGACGCTCTACCGCTAAGCCAACCGGCCAGGGCCGAGCTAAGCTTTTTATAGTTAAAAAAAATTGTTTCCTCTTCACTAAAACGTAGTTTCTTTTTCTTTTTAAACCTAGTTTCTAACGTTTTTTTCCAGTGACCAGTCGAACATTTGTAACATTAAGATATCTGTTTCTTAGCATCATTGTAAGTTACAGGTTTAGGCTTTTGTATTTTAGTACAGTTCTTGACTCCAGTTTGCAACAGAAGCACCTAAAGGACTTGTGAAAACAAATCACTGGGCCCTGCCTCCAGAGTTTCTGAATTAATATTCTGTAATAAGGTCTAACTATTTTCATTCCTACCAAGTTTTCACCTGCTGCTGGTCCCCAGACAATACGTTGAAAACCTCTGCCGTAGTTATAGAAATTGTTACCCTCACATTAATAATCTATTTTTTTCTGGCAGTGCATACAAAAGAAGAATATCAGTTTTATATATCCTTTCTAAACTTGACTATGTACTAACCCAGACTCAGAGCCCTCTGTGACAGCCATAATTCACTTTTAATCCTGAACTGTGCTATGTTCTCAGGCCATGATCATGAGGGCATCCAGTAAATGGCAGATGTAGGTGGATTATACCTATTTACAGCAACTCTTTTTTTTTTTTTGACAGAGTCAGAGATAGGGACAGACAGACAGGAAGGGAGAGAGATGAGAAGCATCAGTTCTTTGTTGTGGCACCTTAGTTGTTCATTGATTCCTTTCGTATATGTGCCTTGACGGGGGTGGGGGCTATAGCAGAGTGAGTGACCCCTTGCTCAAGCCAGCGACCTTGGGTTTCAAGCCAGGGACCTTTGGACTCAAGCTAGTGACCATGGGGTCACGTCTATGATCCCACGCTCAAGCTATTGAACCTGTGCTCAAGCCGGATGAGCCCGCGCTCAAGCCGGTGACCTTGGGGTTTTGAACCTGGGTCCTCATGTCTCAGTCAGATGCTCTATCCACTGTGCCACTACCTGATCAGGCCAAGCAACTTGTTTTTAAAATAGTTTTAGATAAAGTATCTGTAGCTAGAGAGTAAGTTTTGGAGTTTGGTTTGTTAAATGATCTTTATGTTTACTAAAGGTTAAAAAATAATCCATTAATGGATTACCTAATTTCAGAAATTGGGGCTATATAAATTATATTAAACCTTAAAGCTATATGTAATATTTAATTTTTTTTAGAAAATATTTTAGGACTATTATTTATTATTGAAAGCTTAGTTTGCATTTGTGGAAAGTTGTGAATATGGAAGACTGGACTGAATTTCTATTGGAACATTTATTTTTATTCCAGAAGTTATTTGCTTAATTATCATTTGTCCCAAAGCACCTTTTTGGAGCCTTCTGATTGGATTTAATTCAGTATATTAGTATGATGTTGCACTATTAGCAATATAGTAATGCTTTCCTGATTTTGACTGAGTGTATTAATGCTTTTTTTAGGCAAGTCGTTGGTTATGGAAAAAAGTGAAACCCCAAGCCCCTTCTTCTGGTTTACCTCCTTGTCCTCGGCTTGGACATAGCTTTTCTTTGTATGGCAACAAATGCTATTTGTTTGGTGGCCTGGCAAATGAAAGTGAAGATTCAAACAACAATGTTCCCAGGTATGTTGACCTTTTTTCAAACCGAATGCTTATTTCATGATTTAGATTAAGAACATTTAATTTTTTTATCTTTATCGAGCTTAACCTTTTTTTGCATTTGAATTTAATGAAGAACAAATTTGTGTGCATGTGTGTTTTCCTTATTCCCTGGAGTATGTTTTCAAAAGTGTGCTTTTTCTAATCAGAAATCCTTATTTGATTTATACTAATAAAACTTCTTGTAGCAATGTATCTGTATCTTTTGAGCCTACTAATGTATTGAATATTTTAGTTGTTATAAGTGATCATGAAAAGTAACAAATGCTTATTTTCAAATTTGGTTTCCCTGGGAATTTGGTGACAAAAATTTGACTATAAAATGAAGGCTATCGTTTCCATTTTTCATACAGGAAGCTATAAGCTATAGGAATGGTTCACACAAATACTTTTTGAACCAATTCTTTCTTCCTATTTCCAAAGAGAATTAATCACTACCTCTTTTCTTTTCACATAATGTTTTGATCACATTGTCATTATAGCACTCATGATTTGGAGATTTAGAGTCCAAAAGGCTGTTTTCTGCATCACTGCTTACTATGTGTATCCTTTAGCAAAAGTAATCTAAGCTCATTTTCCTTTACTGAAATGGGAGTGAATAAATATCTACCTTTTAGTGTCATTGTGATGGCTAAATAAGATCAATTGCATAATTTTCAAAGCACTTTGAGGTTGCCACCAGCATTCAGTACAATATTATTATGACCATGATAATGTGTCTTTTTACTACTATATTAAATTAATGTTAGGGTCCTATTTTTATTTTCCAAACTTTGAAAAATTACATTTACACCTTAGCCAGATAACTCAGTTGGTTAGAGCATTTATTGTCCTGAAGCACAGAGGTTGCCGGTTCGATACCCTGTCAGGGCACATACAGGAGCAAACCAGTGTTCCCATCTCTCTCTGCCTCTCTCTCTTCCTCTCTAAAATCAATAAAATAAATAAATAAACATTTTTAAAATTACATTTACTAAAACATGGAAAATTTGAAAATTGGAGAAAAGGAAAAAAATATTTATCCTACCATAGTAATGCAGGACACTTGCTTTTAGCATGTCTTTTTTCATTTTTCCATTAAACAGGTTTTTTAGAGACTCATAAGAATTAGAAAGTAGGCCCTGGCCAGTTTCCTCAGTGATAGAGCATCGGCCCGGCGTGTGGAAGTCCCGGTTTCAATTCCCAGCCAGGGCACACAAGAGAAGCACCCATCTGCTTCTCCACCCCTCCCTCTCTCCTTTCTCTCTATCTCTCTCTTCCCTTCCCGCAGCCAAGGCTCCATTGGAGCAAAATTGGCCCAGGTGCTGAGAATGGCTCCATGGCCTCTGCCTCAGGCACTAGAATGGCTCCAGTTGCAATGGAGCAACAGCCCAGAGGGACAGAGCATCGCCCCCTAGTGGGCTTGCTGGGTGGATCCCAGTCAGGTGCATGCGGGAGTCTGTCTCTCTGCCTCTCCACCTGTCCACCTCTCTGCCTCTCCACTCTCCGCTCTCCGCTTCTCACTTCAGAAAAATACAAAAAAAATTTTAGAAAGTATATAAAGTTCTTTCTTGCAGCATCACTGTCCCCCACATAGGCAAACACATAATTCAATTTGATGTGTATCTTTTGGGACCTTTGTCATGCAGCACATTGTATGAGTCAGCTTTTCTTTTTTTTTTTTCCTTTTTTTTTTTACGGAATCAGAGAGAGGGCTAGATAGGGACAGACAGGAACAGAGAGAGATGAGAAGCATCAATCATCAGTTTTTCATTGTGACACCTTAGTTGTTCATTGATTGCTTTCTCATATGTGCCTTGCCACAGGCCTTCAGCAGACCGAGTAACCCCTTGCTCGAGCCAGCGACCTTGGGTCCAAAATGGTGAGCCTTGCTCAAACCAGATGAGCCCGCGCTTGGGGTCTTGAACCTGGGTCCTCGGCATCCCAGTCCAACGCTCTTCTATCCACTGCGCCAACACCTAGTCAGGCATGTGTCAGCTTCTCTTAGGTTATTGTATATAATAGGGAAGCTTTTCAAGTTTACGCTACTTGAAGGTGTGACTAGATACCTGCAATGCTTTTTAAAGCCTCTGCTTAAAGCTAGTACGTTCATTTCTGTTCACATTACATTTGTCAGAGTAAGCCATCAGGCCAAGCCCCCAGTAATGACCAAGCAATGTATGTTCTGCTTACTGGGAGAGGAGAGTTGGCAACATTAATCTGATCCTACACAGACATGTATTTTCTTTTATAGCAGTAGGATCTCTTTGGATGTTTACTGTTTTGTTTTTGTTGTTGTTGTTTTTTCCTTTCAGGATATATCTTGGAGCTCTTTTCATGGCATTAGGTATATGTTGACCTTATTTTTTTTTTAAGGTTGAAAAGCAATCTGAATTATGCAGATTACTTGACCATTCCCCTATGGATGGACATTTAAATTTTTTTTTTGACTATTACAGTTTTTGCACTTGTATAAATATTTTTGTAAGACTGATAGTTATAAGTGGAATTTGGGGGGATGTCAAAGAGTATTTATATTTAAATTTATTAGGTACTCCTGAATCAACCTCCAAAGAGATAGAACCATTTATATTCCTGATAACAGTTTACCAGAGTGCCCCTACACCTTTGGCAATACTGAATTGTATCACTTTTCTTAGTTTTTGCCAAGTTTAATAGATGAGTACATTTCATGGATTTATTTTGATATTTTAATTTTTCCCTACTTTTCCCCCTTTTTAAGTGAGAGGAGGGGAGATAGTGAAATAGACTCCCACATGTACCCTGATCAGGATCTACCAGGCAGCCTCCATCCAGGGAAGATGCTCAACTCAACCGAGCTATTTTTAGCACCTGAGGCTGTCACACTGGGACTAGCAGAGCTATTCTCAGTACCTGGGGCAACACTAGAACCAGTCAAGCCACTGGCTTTGGAAGAAGGAGGGGAAGAGAAGCAGGTGGTTATTTCTCTAGTGTGCCCTAACCCTGAATTGAATCCCTGATATTCCATTGAGTCACCTGCCAGGGTCAATGGTGTTTTTCAAACTGGGATTGAGCTCGATTAAACTGCTTTTTGGATATTTGCAATTACTGTTTTGAAATTGTTCATATCCTTTATTTTTCTTTTTTTAAAAATTGAAGTATAAAGTATATACCATAAAGTTTAACCTTTTTATATGTACAATTCCATGATTTTTAGTAAATTTACAGTGTTGTAACCATCACTACAATTTAGTTTTAAAATATTTCCATCACTTCAAAAGCAAACTTTTTATTCATTTGCAGTCAGTCTCCATTCTCATCCTGATCCACAGGCAACCATTAATCTACTTTTCATCTCCACAGATTAGCCTTTTTCTGGACATTTCATATAAGTGTGATTTTCTGCATTTACCTTCTTTCACTTACTGTAATGTTTTGGGGTTCAACCATGTTGTTACAGGTATCAAATATTTCTTCCTTTTTATTGAATAGTACTCCACTGCATGGATGTACCACATTGGCTTATCCATTCATCAGTTGATGAACGTTTGGATTTTTTCCAGTTTTTGGCTCTTATGAATAATGCTACTCTAAACATTTTTGTACAAGCCTTTGTATGGACATGTATTCATTTTTCTTGATTAGAAACCTAGCAGAATTGCTTGGACATATGGTAAATTTATGTTTAACTTCCTAAGAACTACCAAACTATTTTCTAAAGTGACTGTACCATTTTATATTCCTACCAACAGTGTATAAAATCTAATTTCTCCACATTGTTGCAACTACTTGTTTGTCTGTCTTTTTTTTTATTTATTTTTTTTTTATTTTTTACAGAGACAGAGAGTGAGTCAGAGAGAGGGATAGACAGGGACAGACAGACAGGAACGGAGAGAGATGAGAAGCATCAATCATTAGTTTTTCATTGCACGTTGCAACACCTTAGTTGTTCATTGATTGCTTTCTCATATGTGCCTTGACCGTGGGCCTTCAGCAGACCGAGTAACCCTTTGCTGGAGCCAGCGACCTTGGGTGCAAGCTAGTGGGCTTTTTGCTCAAACCAGATGAGCCTGTGCTCAAGCTGGCAACCTCGGGGCCTCGAACCCGGGTCCTCTGCATCCCAGTCCGACGCTCTATCCACTGCGCCACCGCCTGGTCAGGCTGTCTGTCTTTTTTATTGTAGCCAACATAGTGGTATCTCTTTGTGGTTTTAATTTGCATTTTCCTAATGACCAATGATGTTGAGCATCTTTTCATGATCCTTTCAGCCATTTTTCTATCTTCTTTGATGAGATTTCTTTTCAGATCTTCATTGATTTTTTTTTTTTTTTTAACTTTTTTGCATTTTTCTGAAGCTGGAAACAG
This sequence comes from Saccopteryx leptura, assembly GCF_036850995.1. NCBI lineage: Eukaryota > Metazoa > Chordata > Mammalia > Chiroptera > Emballonuridae > Saccopteryx > Saccopteryx leptura. The sequence continues at coordinate 294,133,142 of NC_089503.1, read as the reverse complement.
GGAGAGACAGTCAGACAGACTCCCGCATGCGCCCGACAGGGATCCACCCGGCACGCCCACCATGGGGCGACGCTCTGCCCACCAGGGGGCGATGCTCTGCCCATCCTGGGCGTCGCCATGTTGCAACCAGAGCCACTCTAGCGCCTGAGGCAGAGGCCACAGAGCCATCCCCAGCGCCCGGGCCATCTTTGCTCCAATGGAGCCTTGGCTGCAGGAGGGGAAGAGAGAGACAGAGAGGAAAGCATGGCGGAGGGGTGGAGAAGCAAATGGGCGCTTCTCCTGTGTGCCCTGGCCAGGAATCGAACCCGGGTCCTCCGCACGCTAGCCGACGCTCTACGATCTTCATTGATTTCAAAATTGTTTGTATTCTTATTATTGAATTATAAGAGTTCTTTATATTCCTCTATACAAGTTTTAATCAATTAAAATTTTTTAAATGTGATTTGGAAACATTTTCTTCAAATCTGTAGCTTGTCCTTTTTGGAAGGGAGAGAGATAATAGAGCGGAAGGGAGGGAGATGAGGAGCATCAACTCCTAGTTGCAACACTTTAGTTGTTCATTGATTGCTTCTCATACATGTGTTGATTAGGGGGCTCAAGCCAAACCAGTGACCCCTTGCTCAAGCCAGCAACCTTGGGATCATTTTGATGAATGATGTATGGGGTTTCTGCCATCATAAGGCTTTTCTGTACTATATGAATTTTTCATAGTAAACATATATTATCTATATAGATAGAAACAAAAATGTAAGAGATATATTGTGCTAATGTTTTCATTTTTTTCATATCCTAGATATTTAAATGATTTCTATGAGTTGGAGCTACAGCATGGTTCTGGTGTTGTGGGTTGGAGCATTCCAGTGACTAAAGGGGTTGTGCCTTCTCCAAGAGAGTCCCACACAGCTGTTATATATTGCAGAAAGGATTCTGGGAGTCCTAAAATGTATGTTTTTGGTGGAATGTGTGGTGCTCGCCTGGATGACCTATGGCAGCTTGACTTAGGTGAGCTTAACTTGATTCATGCTCAGGAATTGCTTGTAATTGATAAAGGCAAATATAAAAATTGCTTTGAAAAATATTTTTGATTACCGTTATTTATTGAATTTCACTTAGATTTATAACCAGTACTTGTAGTCATCACCAGGGGCAACAGGGGTATGATGTGAATGGTTGCTGATAAACCAGATTGAACAAATGAATGTTTGATTTATGATAGTAACTCTCCTGCTCTCCTGTACTTCCTGTTGGTAGGATCACCATATGTCCTGGTTTGCCTATGATGGCCCTGGTTCATGCTTATAGTTCCATGTAATTATTACTAGACCCACTTTTACTCTGTAATATGTCCTAGTGGGGATGTTCAAATTTATATGATTACTCTCTATATAGGAAATATAGCATTACTAATGTTATTGCTGGTCATTGAAAAACCTTTGGGTAGCTCTTTTAAAGAACTCCTAGGGCCTGACCTGTGGTGGCGCAGTGAATAAAGCGTCGACCTGGAAATGCTGAGGTCGTCGGTTCAAAACCCTGGGCTTGCCTGGTCAAGGCACATATGGGAGTTGATGCTTCCAGCTCCTCCCCCCCTTCTCTCTCTCTGTCTCTCCTCTCTCTGTCTCTCCCTCTCCTCTCTAAAAATGAATAAATAAATAAAAAAATTTTTAAAAAAAGAACTCCTAGGAATGAATAATTGGAGAGTAGATGTGCCTCTCACTTTTCCCTATCTTCTGCACAGTGTACTATTACTTAACATATTAAAATTTCTATCTGGTTGCAATTCAAAATTGGTGGCACTCTAAGTACACCTCTCTATTGTAAGTACTAATATTCAAGTATAAATAGATTTCTGTTACTGGCAATTTATGTTTGTTGGAAATGTTTATTTTAAGATGAAATTCAAGTAATAGTTTTGAAACACTTTTGCTTTACTTTAGTAAGTCCTTTTTGGTTTTAATTATTTAAATTCTGTAAATTGAGGTAGTTTGCTGTTACTAGATCAAGTTGCTAATATACTTATTTTTACTTTTAGAAACTATGTCATGGTCAAAACCAGAAACGAAAGGGGCAGTCCCACTTCCACGAAGCCTTCACACAGCCAGTGTTATAGGAAACAAGTATGGTGGTTTTTGTTTATACTTTTTTGAAAACCAATTTGAGAAAGATACACATAAAGAAGAACAATGCTTCTAATTTCTTGGAAATCTATTACTGAATTTTAATAATTTGATTGTGTTTACTGAAGCTAAAAAAAGATGTCTACAGAAGCTAAAATACTTAATGTGCCATTTTATCATGCTGCCTCTTATACTTCTTTACAGTCCTTACAATGCCTTGCACACAGTAAAGTACTACTTAAGTGTAATGCAGAGTGTTGTCAAACTGATGTGTCCTCCATCAACAGGTTTGGCACACCTCACTGTTTCTTTTTACATATTTTTGGTAGTGCTTGATTTGTACTATGGTGTGTACTCAGCATATATACTCAATGGTTATACTTTTGATGGAGTTATGGTTAGACTACAGACCCTATAACCAGATTGCCTGAAATCAAGTCTCAGCTTTGATATTTGTCCTAATATGACCTAGGTTAAGGAAACTTAACCTGTCTGTACCTCAATTTCCTCAAATATAAAGTGTCGTTAACAATAAAATCTACTTCACAAGGTTGTCATGAGAATTAAATGGGTTAATACATACACAATGCTTCAAACAGTGCCTGGTACATAGAGACCATTCCTTAATGGTCAGCTATTACTTTCATCAATGAGTTCTCTTATTTGTTCAGCACTGAACCAGAATTAGGAGTACTATTTAAATAGAATTTAATTATTTACTTGTGTAGGGACTTTACCTTGGAAGTAATGTTTTGGGAAACAACTAGTTTAGAACTAGGTGTTAGAACCTCATTAGTTCTTTTTAAATTTTTTTATTAAATTTATTGGAGTGACATTGGTTAAGAAAATAGGTTTCAAGTATACAATTCTGCAATACATCATCTCTATTGCATTGTGTGTTCACCACCCAAAGTCAGGTCTCCTGTCACCATAATTATTAGTTCTTTTTAAAAATACACATTTTTTTAAAACAGCAGAACCCTTTTATAAAATATAGCTTTTCATTAGCCCTCTAATATATGAGATTAAAAATAGAGCTTCCTGTTTAACTTGAGGTCACATGGGCCCTAAGCTTTACCAGATGAGCCTTTCTCCTTCAGTAGCTATTAGGCATGTTTCAAGAACCTATAGGGCCCTGAGGAACATAGTTTAAAGTTTTTTATTTGTGCTATCAGTAATCACGGAGGTATATGAAACTTAATCCTCTTTGGTTACTATATACATACAATTCTAAATTTAACTTCCATTTATTTTTTTCTTCTTTCCAAGGGAGATAAGGGGAAACAGATTCTCGGATGTGCCCCAACTGGGCTCGACCTGGCAATCCTTGTCTGGGGCCAGTGCTTTGCCCATCTAGAGCCATGCTTGCAACTGAGCTATTTTTAGCACCTGAGGCAGAGGAGCCATCCTCAGTGTCCAGGGCGATGCACTCAAACCAATTGAGCCATGGCTCTTGAAGGGAAAGAGAGAGAAAGAGAGAGAGGGGGAGGGGTAAAGAAGAAAATGGTTACTTCTTTTGTGTGTCCTGTCCTGGAATTGAACTTGGTACCTCCACACGCTGGGCTGACATTCTACCACTGAGCCAACTGGCCAGGGCCTAAATTTAACTTTTTTTTTTTTAATATTTTTATTTTTATTTTATTTTATTTTTTACAGAGACAGAGAGTGAGTCAGAGAGAGGGATAGACAGGAACAGACAGACAGGAACTGAGAGAGATGAGAAGCATCAATCATTAGTTTTTCATTGCGCGTTGCAACACCTTAGTTGTTCATTAATTGCTTTCTCATATGTGCCTTGACCGCGGGCCTTCAGCAGACCGAGTAACCCCTTGCTGGAACCAGCAACCTTGGGTTCAAGCTGGTGGGCTTTTCCTCAAACCATATGAGCCCGCGCTCAAGCTGGAGACCTCGGGGTCTCGAACCCGGGTCCTCTGCATCCCAGTCCGATGCTCTATCCACCGCGCCACCGCCTGGTCAGGCTAAATTTAACTTTGAATGTCACAGATCATTTGAGTATCTTTCAGACTGAGATACCCTTAGTATATTACATGCAATATTGATTTTCAAATGTATAATAACTGAAATATTTTCCACTTTAAATAACTGGCCAGAGAGAAATAATTTTGATTTTTTATTGCTTCATAAAATTGTAAACTCTTGAAAGAAGACCACTTGATTATCTTATTTCTAATACCATGACATTGACAAATGATTGAATAGTTCTGTAGCTTGGTGTCAACTAAAGGACATTTAAGTCTATTATTAGCAATTTAAATCTAAAAATTTAAAACTTTAGGGAAAAAATCAGCTACTTTGTGTTCTTCTTGTTTGTTTTTTAGGATGTACATTTTTGGTGGATGGGTTCCCCATAAAGGGGAAAATATTGAGGCTTCACCTCATGATTGTGAGTGGAGATGTACCAGTTCATTTTCTTACCTAAATCTGGGTGAGTCTTTTAAGAGTTACTTATTGAAATAAAATTTATTAATAGAATTTTTTGTTGTTGTTTAAGAATAAAGATTAGTCATGAATATTTTTATCTTTTTAGATACAGCAGAGTGGACTACCCTAGTATCAGATTCTCAGGAAGATAAAAAAAATTCAAGACCAAGACCAAGAGCTGGACACTGTGCTGTTGCAATTGGCACACGATTGTATTTTTGGAGTGGAAGAGATGGCTACAAAAAAGCACTGAACAGTCAAGTTTGCTGCAAGGATCTTTGGTATCTTGATACTGGTAGGTAAGAGTATTTAACAGATACACTTTTTCCTTTCTGTAAATAAAAATTTGAATAATGTCTATCTTTTGAGACTTACTGTAAATACCGCTGCCTGTTTTTCCATAATTAAAAATGCATGGAAGAAATAATATAAGTAGATACTTCCTTCTCTAGGAGAGTTTCTTAGTTTCCTTCTCCATGAGGATAGACTGGATTTAGCGACTCCTTTCCAAAGAATAGAGGATGGGAAAGAAAAAATAGATGCCCTGGCTGGTTGGCTCAGTGGTAGAGTGTCTGCCCAGCGTGTGGGATATCCCAGGTTTGAGTCCCAGTCAGGGCACACAGGAGAAGCGACCATCTGCTTCTCCACCCCTCCACCTACCACTTCTCTCTTGCTCTCGTTCTCTCTTCCTCCCTCTCCCTCCCCCTCTCCCGCAGCCATGGCTTAATTGATTCCAGTGAGTTGGCCCCGGGTGGGCACTGAGGATGGCTCTGTGGCCTCTGCCTCAGGCACTAAAAATAGCTTGGTTGCCCAGCAACAGAGCAATGCCCCAGGTGGGCAAAGCATCATCCCATAGGGGGCTTGCCAGGTGGATTGCAGTCAGGCACCTGAGGGAGTTTGTCTGTCTCTCTGCCTCCCTTGCCCTCACTTAATTTTAAAAAGAAAATAAAATATAGCCCTGGCCTGTTGGCACAGTGGTAGAGTGTCAGCCCAGTGTGTGGAAGTCCTGGGTTTGATTCCCGGTTAGGGCACACAGGAAAAGTGCACATCTACTTCTCCATCCCTCCACCTCTCCTTTCTCTCTCTCTCTTCCCCTCTCGCAGCCAAGGCTCCATTGGAGCAAAGTTGGCCCGGGCGCTGAGGATGGCTTCGTTGTCTCTGCTTCAGGCACTAGAATGGCTCCAGTTGCAACTGAGTGATGCCCCAGATGGGCAGAGCATCACCTCCTAGTGGGATTGCCGGGTGGATCCCGGTCAGGCGCATGTGGGAGTCTGTCTGTCTACCTCCCTGCTTCTCACTTCAGAAAAATAAAAATATAGGAGCTTTACAGTGGAGAAACCTGGCATACAACACCATAATCAAGTGATCAAAGTTAATATCATTAGTGATAAGTCACGATACCATTTACTCCTGTCTCCCATATCATGTGATGAGAAGAAACTTCACTGTGATAGTCTTCCCAAAACTTCACTGTGATAGTTTTCCCAAAAATCCATTATCCCACTGTAATTATGAGAACATATCAGACAAACCCAAATTCAGGGACATTCTAGATATTCTACAGATTATGTGAACAATACTATTCAAATTTTCAAAGTGGTGAAGAACAAGGAAAAACTGAGAAATAGTCACAAATTGGAGGAGAGTAAGGAGACATGATGACTAAATACATGATGGTACCCTAGATTGGATCCTGTAACAGAAAAGACATTAATTGAAAAACTGGTAAAATCTGAATGAATAATCTGTAGTTTAGTTAATAGTTACTTCTGTGTTAATTTTTAGTTTTAACAGATGTGATAGCATTAGGGTGAAACAGAATGAAGGGTATATGGGAACTCTTTGCATTTTTTACTATAAATCTAAAATGATTCCAAAATAGATTTTTTAAAAATGTATTATAATACCCCAATTTTTTTAAATATGGAGTTCACATCCATTTTTTAAATAAATACTTATTGAGAGCTGTGTACCCGGAATTGTTCTAAATGCTGATAACATAGCAGTGGAAAAGACTGATAATATCCCTGCTTTCAGAGAACTTACAGTCTAAGAGAGTGTGAGAGTAGGGAGATAACGGAAAATAATTAAACAAATTAACTGTTAATTAATGTAAAATAAGTTCATTCTCTGGTCAGCATGTGAACACAATAAGAAAAAACAATGAGATAGTGGCTACTTTAGAATAGGTCCTTAGAAAAAGGATGAGGTGGCATTTGAAATGTAGTCCGAATGGTGAGAAGACACCTATCCCTTTAGAAGCTGGAGGAAAACTGCAAGAGGATTGAGTGAACAGCAAGTTACAGAGGCCCTGACATGGGGACACTTGGCAATCTGAGGACAGGTTAGAGCTGAGGAAAAGTGAACAGTGCAGCCTGACCAGGCAATAGTGCAGTGGAGAGCGTCGAGCTGGGACGTGGAGGACCCACATTCGAAACCCCAAAGTCACCAGCTTGAGCTTGAGCTCATCTGGTTTGAGCAAGGCTCACCAGCTTGAGCCCAAGGTCACTGGCTTGAGCAAGGGGTCATGTCTGCTGTAGCCCCCCAGTCAAGGCACATATGTATGAGAAAGCAATCAATGAACAACTAGGGAGCTGCAACAAAGAATTGATGCTTCTCATCTCTCTCCCTTCCTGTCGGTCCTTAACCGTCCCTCTCTCTCTGCCTCTCTCTGACTCTGCCTCTGTCACATGTACACACACGCACAAAAAGAAAAGTGAACAGTGTAGGAATGGAGGTTAGCCGTGACCATAGGGCATATCGTGTAGGGCCTTGAACATCATAATCATAATAGAGTTTAAATTGTTTTAGTTTGAAGGAGAGACATGCCATGGACTATGGAACATTTTGTAATGGTCACTACAGTTGTGTGGAAAATAAAGGGGTCAAAAGTACACAAATGGAAGACAAGTTAGGAGGTTTTTGCAGTAGTCAGAAAGTCTTAGACCAGGGATCCCCAAACTTTTTACATGGGGCCAGTTCACTGTCCCTCAGACCATTGGAGGGCTGGACTATAAAAAAAAACTATGAACAAATCCCTATACACACTGCACATATCTTAATTTTTTTTTAATTTTTAAAAATTTTATTTATTGATTTTTAGAGAGGGGGGGAGAGAGAGAGAGAGAAAGAGAGAGAAAGAGAAAGGGGAGGAGCAGGAAGCATCAACTCCCATATGTGCCTTGACCAGGCAAGCCCAGGATTTCAAACCAGCAACCTCAGTGTTCCAGGTCGAAAAAGAGAACAAACACAATATTTAAAATAAAGAACAAGTAAATTTAAATCAACAAACTGACCACTATTTCAGTGGGAACTATGGGCCTGCTTTTGGCTAATGAGATGGTCAATGTCCGGTTCCATATTTGTCACTGCTAGCTGTAACAAGTGTTATGACGAGCTTCCAGAGCCGTGACACGTGCATCCCGCGTCACTGGAAGTAGTACTGTACGTGAGCGACGCCACCACATACAGCATCCACATCCTGTGCTCCTCTCACTGACCACCAATGAAAGAGGTGCCCCTTCTGGAAGTGTGGCGGGGGCCAGATAAACGGCCTCAGGGGGCTGAATGCGGCCCGCGTGCCGTAGTTTGGGGACCCCTGTCTTAGACTATGGTGGTGATAGTGTAGATACGGAGACATGGATACATTCGGAATATATTTTGGAGTTCTTGTTGACAGAACTCACTGATGAATTGGCCATGACAGGTGACAAAGGGGAGATGTGGAGGATGAAATTTTCAGCATGAACAGTTTGGTGTTATTTCCATTTACTGAGATGGGGAAGATGGATGAGAAAACAGGCTTACGGGGGAAATTGAGTTCTATTTGACCATGCTAAGACTATGTAATAAAAAGATCAAGTAGGAAGTTTAGTGAATAAAGAAGTCTGGAGGCCAATAGAGAAATCAGATCTGGACATGTAATATGTATTATATGAGAAAAGCAGATGATAAAACATACCTATGATTCCAATTCTTTTTAAGTGTATAAACAGAAATCTTGAAGGATATACTGTACACTGTGTACCAAAGTACTTAAAGGGTGAGATTATACATTTTCATAAAAGGTTTTCTCTCTTATCTGTATTTCTACAGTAGTATTCATTACTTTGGTAATGTAAAAACAGTTTAATTCTATTTTTTGTTTTTGAGTGTGTGTAGGGGTACAGACAGGTACAGACAAGCAGGAAGGGAGAGAGATGAGAAGGATCAACTCGTAGTTGCAACACCTCAGTTTTGTTCATTGATTGCTTTCTCAAGCCAGTGACCCTAGGCTTCAAGCCATTGACTATGGGGTCATGTCTATGATCCCATGCTCAAGCCAGTGACCCCGCACCCAATACAGTGAGCCCACGCTCAAGCTGGATGAGCCTGCACTCAAGCTGGCGACTTTGGGATTTTGAATCTGGGTTCTCAGCGTCCCAGGCTGATGCTCTACCCACTGTGCCACCATCTGATCAGGCAAAACGGTTTATTTTTTAATTTTTTTTTGTATTTTTCTGAAGTGAGAAGCATAGAGGCAGAGAAACAGACTCTTACCTGTGCCTGACCAGGATCCACTCAGCATGCCCACTAGAGGGTGATGGTCTGTCTATCTCGGGCACTGCCCCATTGCAACTGGAGCAATTCTAGCACCTGAAGCGGAGGCCATGGAGCCATCCTCAGTGCCCAGGCCAACTTTGCTCCAGTGGAGCCTTGGCTGTGGGAGGGGAAGAGAGAGAAAGAAAGGAAGGAGAGAGGGAAGGGTAGAGAAGCAGATGGGTGCTTCTCCTGTGTGCCCTGGCTGGGAATCGAATCCGGGACTTCCACATGCCAGGCCAACACACTACCTCTGAACCAACCGACCAGGGGAAAACAGTTTAATTTTAAAAGTAAGGTAATTGAAAAAATAATAAATGGAACAAAGAGACTATGAAAGAAGCACATACTAGCAAGCAGGAGAAAAATAGAGACAATCCAACTTACTTCATCTTTGAAATTGAGAATTATTCACTGAAGTCCAAGGATAAGCTTCAGTCTCTGAGATTGAAAGAAAAATGTTCACATACTGTATAATTTTGCTCAGTAGCAAATATGTCACTTTAAGTGGATTCTCTAAGGGCTCTGTTTTTAGTCTGTGACTTTTAAAAGAATAAAAGACATTGGCTCTGAATGGCCAGGTTGTCCATAAATCTTTCTGTAAAAGGCATTAGACACAAATACTTATCTAAAAGTAATCATGGCCCTGACTAGTTGGTTCAGTGGACAGTGTATCAGCCTGGAATGTGGATGTCCCAGGTTCTATCTCATTAGGACACACACGAGAAGCAACCGTGTACTTCTCTTCCCCTTTCTTTCCCCCTTTTCTCTCTCTTCTCCTCCGGCAGCCAGTGGCTCAATTGGTTTGAACATTGGCCCCGGGCACTGAGGATAGCTCAGTTGGTCCAGGCATTGGCCTAACATGCTGAGGATAGCCTCAATTGATTCGAACATCAGGCCCAGACGAGGTTGCAAGGGGGATCCCGGTTAGGGCACATATGGGAGGCTGTTTTTCTATTTCCCCTCTTCTCACTTAAAAAAAAAAGTAATCATGGTCACTATCATAAGGGTCATTTGCTTTTCCTTTTGATAAGTTATGATCAATTTTGTAGATAGGGACTGAGGACTCTTCATCTTGCCTTTTTTCACTTTTAAACTTTGTGCATTTGCTCATATTAAACGAGTAGTATAGTTTCATAGGCTTTTTATGAATAGTACTCTATTGCTCCCACTCTCCCATTTTCCTTTCTTCACAAGCATCTTTCTTTAACTCCTTTAAACCATTATTTTGATATTTATGTTCACATCTACATATAACATAAATATATGTATTGTTACTTTGATTTTTTTTCAGTTTAGGCACAGTAAGCTTGCTTTCTATTATGGAAGTTATCTCTTTCCACCATTCCCTACCTCCTATTCTCTCAATATAAGTATACCATAATTCTCTTAGATGAATATTCAGTGTTTGCATTATGACTATATAAACACTGTTCATAGGTGAGCCATATAGAATATTATGAATATCTTCCTTGTACCATCTTTAATTTTCCATGGGTTAATAATTGTCACTTTTATTTGTTTTAGATTTGTATGAATTTACCACTAACTCAATCTATACTCTGTCATTTGCTTAAATTTTCTCTCATCTCATTATGGTTAGATGCATCAGATGTTCTGTCAAATTTCATCAACTTGAAGAGACTTCTGCTCCAGTCTGGGATGCTTGCCCTCCACAAGTGGAGCACAGCTATCATCTAGGAGTCTCCCTTCATCATCCTCCTGGACATATGTTTTCCTCTCACTTGTGCCGGACTCCCTGTTTCCTGGATCCCATATTTTTCACTCTCTTAATTTACTTCCTCATTTTTTATGGAGCACATCCCAGAAAAAGGGTGCATAGGTGACAAATTTATTTTGAGATCTTGCATTGTTTGAAAATATGTTTAATCTACCTTACCACTTAATTGGCGGTTTGCATGGAAATAGAACTCTTTTTTAGAAGTTATTACCCTTAAGAATTTTGAAAAGTCGTTATATTATATTCAGCCTTCTAGTGTTTTTTTGTTGAGAAATCTAAACAACTTCTGATTTTTGGTCCTCTAAATGACCTTTCCCCTCACTCCTGACAGTTTATAGGATTTTTTCCTTCATCCCCCTGCCTTGCTCTTAATTTTCAGGATGATGTGCCTGTTGTGTGTTGAGTACTCAGTAGGCCCTTTCAGTCTGGAAACTAATATTCTTCAGTTCTGGGAATTTTCTCAATTTATTTCATGATTTGTACCCTACTGCTTTCTCCATTCTCTCTCCATGTAACTTCTATCATATGGGCAGTGTACCTTCTGGACTTTCCTTATTGTCTACTTTTGTTCAGGTGTAGGTTGCCTTAGTTTGAGTAACATAAACTGCATTGTGAATAGGATCATGGAAGAATTTATAGTTGAAGGAACTAACCTTAATTATCTTCCAAAACAGGCCCATCAAATTTTTTTCTGTAAAGGCCAGGTAGTAAATATTTTAGGTTTTTCAGGCTCTATGGTCTCTATTATAACTACTCAACTCTGCTGTTTTAGCGTGAAAGAAGCCGTAGACCAGGGGTCCCCAAACTACGGCCCGCGGGCCACATGCGGCCCCCTGAGGCCATTTATCCGGCCCCCGCTGCACTTCCGGAAGGGGCACCTCTTTCATTGGTGGTCAGTGAGAGGAGCATAGTTCCCATTGAAATACTGGTCAGTTTGTTGATTTAAATTTACTTGTTCTTTATTTTAAATACTGTATTTGTTCCCGTTTTGTTTTTTTACTTTAAAATAAGATATGTGCAGTGTGCATAGGGATTTGTTCATAGTTGTTTTATAGTCCGGCCCTCCAACGGTCTGAGGGACAGTGAACTGGCCCCCTCTGTAAAAAGTTTGGGGACCCCTGCCGTAGACAATACATAAATGAATGAGCATACCTTTGTTTCAGTAAAACTTTATTTACAAAAATATGAGCCATAGTTTTTCTGACCCCTACTCTAAAAGATACAAAAAGATAGATATTAGAAGTGTTCTATAAGGATTAAATGGTCATTTATAGATTTCAGTTCACTAGAAAAATAAATTTTCTTTTTTTTTCAAGAGAGAGACAGAGAGAAAGGGAGAGACATGAGAAGCATCAATTTATAGTTATGACACTTGAGTTGTTCATTGATTGCTTCTCATACATGCCTTGACCAGAGAGCCCAAGCTGAACCAATGACCCCTTGCTCAAGCCAACGACCATGGGATCATGTCAATGATCTCACACTCAAGCTGGCGACCCTGCACTCAAGCTGGTGAGTCCGTGCTCAAGCCAGCGACCTCAGGGTTTCTAACCTGTGACCTCAGTATCCCAGGTCAACACTTTATGCACAGCACCACCACCAGTCAGGCTAGAAGAATAAATTTTCTTATTTAACTGTGCAAAGATGTGATATACTGCCTTGGGAATTGTGAGTTCTGTGGTTTGGCAGGTAAACTAAAAGAAGAAAGGGATATCATAGACATAATCTTAGGTCCCTTTTTCTAGTTCTAACAGTCTGTGATTGTTATTTGTTTTGGAAACGTTGGTATTTTTTTTTTTTTTTTTTTTGTATTTTTCTGAAGCTAGAAACAGGGAGAGACAGTCAGACAGACTCCCACATGCGCCCGACCGGGATCCACCCGGCACGCCCACCAGAGGGCGACGCTCTTCCCACCAGGGGGCGATGCTCTGACCCTCCCGGCGTCACTCTGTTGCGACCAGAGCCACTCTAGCACCTGGGGCAGAGGCCAAGGAGCCATCCCCAGCGCCCGGGCCACCTTTGCTCCAATGGAGCCTCGGCTGTGGGAGGGGAAGAGAGAGACAGAGAGGAAGGAGAGGGGGAGGGGTGGAGAAGCAGATGGGCGCCTCTCCTGTGTGCCCTGGCCGGGAATCAAACCTGGGACTTCTGCACGCCAGGCCGACGCTCTACCACTGAGCCAACCGGCCAGGGCCTCGTTGGTAATATTTTACACCAAATAATTACCTGTCTTGGGTAGTACAAGTTTTGATAAGAAGGTATTAACTTCAGAGGAGTTACATTTTTCTAACATATTGTATCCAAATCACCTAGCATTAACAGTATTTCTAACATGTATACTGTTGGCTAAAAATTGGCTCATAAAATTAGAACTTAGAGAAAGGTAAGTTATATAGCTATAACTACATAATACTTGGTTGCCTTGTCCTGCCCCCACTTCTAGGATTGAACATTTTTTCTGACTCTGATGGCTCAAATAGCTTGAAACTAGATTATTTATACATTTATTTACATAAGGAATTAAATAAATAGAATCAGAACCCCAAACTATTTTCATTTGACTTACCATCAGTATGTTTATCTGAGTAAATTTTCTACCTCTTGGTAAACAGATGAAATATTCATTGCTGACAGTTTCAGAGCTCCTGGTCCACACAAACTTTGTAGGCAAACTATTGATACATTTGAAGCTTATCATATCAATATCAATATTGTTCTTTAGAGAAACCAGCAGCACCATCACAAGTACAGCTGATCAAAGCCACTACCAACTCCTTTAATGTCAAATGGGATGAAGTACCTACAGTGGAGGGCTATCTTTTGCAACTGAATACCGACTTGCCATACCAGGCTGCACCATCTGATGCTTCAGCAGCACCAAATGTGCAAGGTAACATCATTTTCACACTTAACACATGTATGCTCCTGTGTTGTTTTTTTAAAGATACTGCATTGCCCTGGCTGGATGGCTCGGTTGATTAGAGCATCATCCCAAAATGCAGAGGTTGCTGGTTGGATCCCTGGTCAGGACACATACAGGAACAGATAGGTGTTCATGTCTCTCTCTCCCCCCACCCCTTCCTCTCTCACTAAAATTAATAAATAAAAATTAAAATATTGTAGAGAAGCCTATGAATAGGCCTGGATTAAGAAATTTTATAGGCCTGGTAAATCAAATATGTTGTATTTCAACTCGGAAACTTGACTGTTTTACAATTATATAGTAGAACACATAGATATGAAGGGTAGACTTTTCTTCTGCAGTTCATTTTGATGGTCTTGTTTTTAAAGATTTTATTTATTGATTTTACAGAGAGGAGAGAGAGGGGCAGTGAATAAGAAGTATCAACACATAGTTGCTTCACTTTAGTTGTTCATTGCTTTCTTGTTGTATGTGCCTTGACTGGGCAAGCCCAGGGTTTTAAACCAGTGACCTCAGTGTTCCAGGTTGGCACTCTATCCACTCTGCCACCACAGGCCAGGCATTGATGGACTTTGTTAATTTAACAAGCTACTTGACTTCAAGAGATGACTTCAGTTAGCTTTCATAAATATTTTGGCTTTTTTTTTCAAAAAAAAAATATATTTTTTGTATTTTTCTGAAGTTGGAAACAGGGAGGCAGTCAGACAGACTCCCACATATGCCAGACCGGGATCCACCCGGCATGCCCACCAGGGGGCGATGCTCTGCCCATTTGGGGCGTCACTCTGTTGCAACCAGAGCCATTCTAGCGCCTGAGGCAGAGGCCATAGAGCCATCCTCAGTGCCCAGGCCATCTTTGCTCCAATGGAGCCTTGGCTGCGGGAGGGGAAGAGAGAGACAGAGAGGAAGGAGAGGGGGAGGAGTGGAGAAGCAGATGGGCGCTTCTCCTGTGTGCCATGGCCGGGAATCGAACCCGGGACTCCTGCACGCCAGGCTGACACTCTACCACTGAGCCAACCGGCCAGGGCCTCAAAAATATTTTTAACAGGCCCTTGGAAAGTAAAAGCAAATTAAATTTCATATGTTTTTCCAGAAAGGATTTCAGTCAATTATTAAACAAACTATTAAGAAAACAGATGAAATTTGATAAAGATACTACTTTTTAACTTTTAACATGTAACTTTAAATTCTTTTTATTGTAAAATATCTTATTATTGAAGCTAATTTAGAGTATACGTATACAGTCTGAACTTTCTCATTCTTACAGGAGTCAGGATGGACCCTCACAGACAAGACAGTAATAGCATCGTTCCTAACAGTGTAAGTTAAAAAAATTTAGGATGATAAATGAATGTTTATGGTCATAGTCCCATTTCTTATTTCATACTGTTAGCGTATCACCTGAGGACAGGAGCTCTCAACCCTCTCAAAATCACCTCTGAGATTAAAAACACAAACACAGTTTCCCAGCCCTTTCCCCAGATCTAGTAGTAGCAGAATCTGTAGGATGTTGCCCAGGTAGCTCTGTTTTTAAAGAAAGCTCCATAGATCATTGTGACTAGCCAGAATTAAAAACCCCTGGCCAGAAGACTGAAGTCTAGCCTCATTACCGTAGCATCAGAGGTAATCCATTATTTATACTTACAGTTTCTTTAATTTTTTCATTGATGTAAAAGGGGGGGGGAGAGAAGCATCAACTCATCATTTCACTTAATGGTTCAATTTAGTTGTGTACTTACTGATTACTTCTCATTGGTGCCCTGACCAGGGTTTGAACCCACGACCTCTGGCACACCGATCGATGCTTTATCCACTGAGCCACCTGGCCAGGGCCTATACTTACAGGATCTTGATATCTATATTTTAACATTTCTAAATACCATACACATTTTAAATTTCTAAAGTTGTATTTCCAAAATATATATATATATATATATATATAATATATTTTCTTACTATATACTTTGTTTACCAAAGAATATGAGTTGCTAAGTTAAATGCCTGTGTTTGTAAGGTTATTTCTTGTCTATGCAATGCTTCACAGTAGGTATTTGTGGAGACTAATGAATAGCTTACTAGGATTTACAGTTTTTATCTGCAAAACTGCATTCTACATTCACAGTAGACTCTTTTCAAGGGAAATGAGGTAGGTATAGGCTCACATATTTTGAACATGGCAGAGGACCTGTAATAACAGAAAAGGCTTATTATGTCAGGAATGGTATATAACAAGTAAAGCCCATTCAGTTATTTCTTAGTTGCCCATGTTAATAGGCTGTGTGCGTACAAACATACAGAGTAGTTCCGCTTTGTCTGTGGGGGGTGTATTTCAAGAACCTCAGTGGATGCCTGAAACTGTGGATAGTACCAAATGCTGTATTTTCAATGATTTTTATATACATACTTACCTATGGCACAGCTTGCTTGCTTGCCACTTTATTTATTTATTTATTTTTTATTATTTAGAGAAAGAAGCAGACAGACAGGAAGGGAGAGAGATGAGAAGCATCAGCTCGTAGTTGTGGTACTTTAGTTGTTCATTGATTGCTTTCTCATATGTGCCTTAACCGGGGGCTCTAGCCAAGCCAGTGACCCCTTGCTCAAGCCAGCAACCTTGGGCTGAAGCCAGCAACCTTGGGCTTCAAGCCAGCGACCTTTGGGTTCAAACCAGAGACCATAGAGTCATGTCTATGATCCCACACTAAAGCCGGCAACCTCAGGGTTTCCCAGCTGAGTCCTCAGCATCCTAGGTCAACTATCCACTGCACCACCACCTGGTCAGGTCAGATCCTCACATTTCAACCTTTCTACCTATTTCCCATCTTCAGTTAGAATGGGAGAGAGGAATTTGCCTGATTTTGTATCTGGAAGAGCTGAGCTGGGGCTATAGCCATGTTTTTGTAATAGTCTTCCCTATGACTGTCTTCTGGTGTTTAGTTGTCCTCTGCACCTCGACCTCCAAAGAATATGATGCCTCCAATTCCCAAGTTTTTCTGGGCTGTTTGGCACAAATGGCTTCCCTCTTAGTGACTTTCCACTCATAGGCTCTTAGCTTTCAGCTTTTTGTGTTTTGTATCTTCTTACCCACTGTTGTCTCTTCTCCCATTCTCTTTTTTCTTATCAGTATGTACCATTATACTTTTTAAAAAAATTCCTTTATGATTATTTGAGTTGGGTTTTTGGAATAATGTCCTGAAACATGTATTAATCTACTATGTTTAACCAGAACTCTCAGGGCTTATTTATTCTCATTTTACCTACTTCTAGTTAGACTGTGTATCTGATTTTTAAGCAGAGAGCACATTGGAGACACTATAACATGGAAACTTTGGAGTGAAATAAACCTAGGTTCAAATTCTAGCTCTGCTATTATTACTGGCTACCTGATTGTGGGTAGATTATTTAAGTGGAGTCTCTCTTTTTTTTTTTTTTTTTTTTTTTAATAGAGAGTCAGAGAGAAGGACAGGGACAGACAGACAGGAATGGAGAGATGAGAAGCATCAATCATTAGTTGTTCGTTGCACGTTGCAACACCTTAATTATTCATTGATTGCTTTCTTATACACCATGACTGCCGGCCTTCAGCAGACCGAGTAACCCCTTGCTCAAGCCAGCGAGCTTGGGCTCAAGCTGGTGAGCTTTTTGCTCAAACCAGATGAGCCCTTGCTCAAGCTGGCGACTTTGGGGTCTCGAACCTGAGTCCTCTGCATCCCAGTCTGATGCTCTATCCACTGCG
The DNA here is from genome assembly GCF_036850995.1 of Saccopteryx leptura. Classification (NCBI taxonomy): domain Eukaryota; kingdom Metazoa; phylum Chordata; class Mammalia; order Chiroptera; family Emballonuridae; genus Saccopteryx; species Saccopteryx leptura. Next base: position 294,115,611 of record NC_089503.1, on the reverse strand, counting down.
CCACCGCCCGGTCAGGCAGTCTCTCTCTCTTTTTTTTTTTTTGTATAATAGGGGTCATATTATCCAATTTGTAGAATTCCTGTGAAGATTAATTGAAATACAGACTTTATAAATTTGTATTACAGTGCCTGTCACATAGTATAATGCTCCCTAATGGTTGTGGCTATCATCATCATTTATTAGGATTAGCTCCATCACTACTGATTAGAAGGGAAGGAAGTACAGGGCATGTTATGGACAAGCCTCCTGAGAGCTATGAAAAATTATAGTTGACAATATAGTTATAATTGACAGTAAAGGTGAAGACAGAAAACTAACAAAACACAGGTAACTAGAAAGGAGAGCAGCAATATTGGGGTATCTGAAGGAAGCCAGATCATTTTTATGGTTCAGTAGACCTATTGGTATTACAGTATAATAATTGATATTCACATTAATGACTTGAAATAGCAAAAAGTTTAAATATGTTCTTTATAGCAGTGGTCCCCAACCTTTTTTGGCCATGGACTGGTTTAATGTCAGAAAGTATTTTCACAGACCAGCCTTTAGAGTGGAACGGATAAATGTATCATGTGACCGAGACAAGCGTCAAGAGTGAGTCTTAGACGGATGTAACAGAGGGAATCTGGTCATTTTTTAAAAATAAAACATCGTTCAGACTTAAATATAAATGAAACAGAAATAATGTAAGTTATTTATTCTTTCTCTGCGGACCGGTACCAAATGGCCCACGGACCGGTACTGGTCCATGGCCCGGGGGTTGGGGACCACTGCTTTATAGTATGTTTAAGAAGACAAAATATAATTAGGATGATTCCCATCTAAACTTTTTAATGGTAAAGCATATTAATATGCCTGTGTATTAAATCTTGATATCTATATGGAAAACTCAGTTAGACAGAATAATCCATTTGCTTGAAAGTTCCATGTAACTGAGATTTTACTTTTAGGAGTCACCAGATCTATAGTACACATGTCTGACCTTGTTAAGAATATTTGACCAGAATGCTAAGCTTAGTAGCTGTGCTCTTGTCTCTTGTGTCACACACATATTTACCATACTTGAATACTAACTACAACTTATAAAATTGTAGATTTTTTCCCTCTCAAAATATACCCACCCTTTTCCCTTTGGAACTAGCCTTTTGAGAATGGAGGATTAAGTGAAAAGAAATTGTTTTCTTAAACTGTTATAAAATAAAAAATATAATCCTATACAAATTAAGAATATAATTTAAACTAATTTTTATTTTGGTTAATTCATTTTCAAAATCATTAAGTTGTAAATTATTTTGCTTCTTTTTGTAATTGAACATTACTATGTAATTGAACATTGCTTGCTATAATAAGCTATTCTATTTCTTATAGGTCAGTGATACAATGAACAGTCCAAAAACTGAGCATACAGCAATGAAAGGAACTTCAGTGAAAAACAAACCAGATGTTAAAGCTTCAACTGATTCTAATGCCATTTTACATTCACCTCTGGCAGCTAATGCTTCTAATCATAATAATTATGTGGTGGATATACTAAGGAAAAATGAAGGTAAACAGATAGTATTTTAGGTAGAGCTAAAACTATAATAATGGTGGGGAATTTTAGAGTCTTTGAAAATGTAAATGTTGCATGGTTTTGATTCATTTTCAAAATAATAATGTAGCTACCATATGACCCTTGTTCGAGTGATGTGGAATGCCAGGATAACAAACCAGCACTTACCTGAATAGTAATGAGTAGCTAAGAGCTAAGGAATTTAAATGAGGAAGCTCTTGTCTGACATTTGCAGTTGGCCAGTGTGTTCAGGGGCACTATCCCATTACTCTTCTTTCTTGGGTTGGACTTCAATGGATGCTGATATCCCTCATCAAGATAGGAAATATAAGAGCAAAAATAAATTTGAGAGATAGGTTTAACTTTGAACTTACTGTGTTTGAGGCACTTGAAGAACATATTGGTAAAGATTTCTTTTTTTAGAGAGAGAGAGAGAGGCAGACAGACAGAAAGGGAGAGAGATGAGAAGCATCAGCTCATAGTTGCGGCATGTTAATTGTTCACTGATTGCTGCTCATATGTGCCTTGACTGGGGGGCTCAAGCCGAGCCAGTGGCCCCTTGGGTTCAGGCCAGTGACCTTGGGCTTCAAGCCAGCAACCTCTGGGCTCAAGCCAGCGACCATAGGATCATGTCTGTGATCCCACACTTAAGCCAGTGACCCTATGCTCAAGCTGGTGAGCCTACGCTCAAGCCGTGATCTTGGAGCTTGAGCCTGGGACCTCAGCATATCAGGTCGACACTTTATCCACTCCACCACCACTGATCAGACATATTGGTAAAGATTTCTAATGAGCAGTTCAATACTTAGGGCTGGAGTCTAGGAGGCAGTTCTTGGCTGGAAGTATAAATGTAGACATTAAGGGTATCTAAAATGCAAGCTTCACAGACCAAGGACTCTGTCTGGCATGTTCACTGATAGATTCCCAGAGCGTGGCACAGTGCCTACAACATGTTTTTGAGAGGTGTATGATTTATTAATGATAGTTAAACCACAGAGAAAAATATGTAAAGGGCGTAAAGAAAAGGCTTAGGAGTACCTGCAATTTAAAAAATCATTTGAAGAAGAGAAGGTAGGTAAAGAGATTGAAAAGGGGTTCCGAGCAGGTTAGGAAAATAACTAAAAAGGTTGGTATCATTTTTCCCTTCTATAGTGGACACCACAGTTTGTGAAAGTGTATGTATTATATGTCTCTCTCTACCACATGACTCTAAGTTCATGAGGTATGGACCATGCCTGCTTTGTTTCACCATTATAGAAACAAGCACAAAGTCTGGGAGGTAGTAAATCTTCAGTATTGTGGAATAAATGAATATAAATGATAGAAATAAACAGCTTCAAAAAGGAGCATGTGGTCAGCATAGTTTATATAACAGAAAGGTGAGGTAAATGAAAATTGGAAAGTATTCCTTAGAAATCACTGACATTTCCCGGAACCATTTCATTAAAGTCTATAGTATTTTTAAAACCACATTTGGAAAGCTACAGGAAGTAGAGACTGCTCTGAAGGGAATTAGCGAGAGGAGATAGTAACCGGAAGAGACTTGTGGGGCCTAGGATGGTGAGTGTTTGTTTGCTTGAGAGACTTGATAATGTCATGGACTAAGGGTCAAAAACTACTGAAGAAAAAGAACCTGTAAATTCTGAAGAGAGAGGAGTGGTTGATGAGAGGGTCCCAAAATATGAGAGAAGAATGGGACCAAGTGCACAGGAGGATGAATTAAACTTCCTCTGGAGAGAGGTCGCACATCCCCTGAAATGAAAGAGAAGGTAGAGAGGATGGGCATAATCATAAATATCATTCTTGTTTATGGTAGGAGAAGGTACAAAATTGATGGCATTCATGCCTGTTAACCTTTTTCCCCCCTAAAATTGGAGGCAAGGCCATTTGACGTATGATTTAGTAGAGCTTGAGAGCAGTGATTCAGTGTTTAGAATGGAAGAAGGAGCTGAGAAGTTGGACATCTGTTATAGATATAATACACTTTATTTTTCTAAATATTTTATGCCTAATGGTTAATTAATATAAATGATGTTTGTGGTGCTTATGTTTATAGTTTTAAAATTGAAAATACCAAGAACTGTACGATGAGAACTGTAAGACACTACAGTTAGCTGCAAGTATTATGTTAATAAGTGATCTTTTCTCTTTAATTTTAGGTCCTCACACTTCAGCAAATGTAGGTGTTCTAAGTAGTTGCCTGGACTTAAGAACAGTAATGCCTGAAACTTCTGTATCCAGTACTGTTTGCAGCGCACAAACTATGGTAACCCAGCAGACCATTAAAACTGAATCATCCAGTACAAATGGGGCAGTTGTTAAAGATGAAACTTCACTAACAACATTCAGTACCAAATCTGAAGGTTTGAAATGTGTTTCACATACTGTATTTTGAACCATTTTTGTATATAAATTTATCAAACTTACTTGTTTTATGTAGGAAATGAAATGTGTTTTACGCACTGTATTTTGAACCTTTATATATATTTTATGAATTCATCAGACTTGTTTTAGATTGGATTTGTGTTTCACCTTGAGTTGGGTCATATATAAACATATATAAGCATTTCAGTTAAAATCATTATGTAATATATACTCACAAAAATTAGGGGATATTTTATCACTTCATATTCATTTTGTAAATATCCCCTATTTTTTGTGAGCAGTATGCTTTCTGCTGCCTTACATAAAATACTTATATCAGCACATACTGAGATACAATATTGTGAATATATTCAGCAATTTTTTTTTTTTTCTTAGAAAAAATTAGTTCTAGACTATGGAGTAACAATTCTCCCAGCTTGATTGATGTCTGATTTTGTAATTTCTCATTTTTTTGCAGTAGGAATTGTGTTTCATCTTTGGTAAAACATTCTCTGAAGTTCTAGCTGGCTATCAAACTGTGGAAAAATCAACTTTGTGAATTAGTTTGAGTTAGAGGGTACATATTTCTAATTGTGATTTTTCTCCCTCTGATTATTTTTGTATTTTTATGAGTGATATTTTAATGTGTCTGTTTGGTAAGTGATGATGTAAGTCTTAGCTGATGAATTGTTTAATTTTTAGTTGATGAAACATGTGCACTGCCTGCAACTAAGATCAGCCGCGTGGAAGCTCCTGCTGTGGCGACGCCATTTTCTGTAAGTATGTGACCTGGAGACGATGTGTGCTCACAGAGAGTTAAAGGTGCTTTCACACTGAGCAGCTTTGACAGAATTCACAAAAAGATTTGAGGGTGTCCTCTCGTAATGGTTTGACATGGACTGAGTAATGAAGGGTTGAAGAGGGAAAATGTTCGCTGTAATGTTGAGTGAAAAAAGCTGGCAAACTCTATCTATACACACACACTAGATACATATATACTGTGGTCCCAATTCTATTAAAAAATACCCCTGGTGCATTTTTTATTTCACGAGTCCACACACATCCATATTACAATGCTAAATGAATTTTTCCAGATTGTGGGGCCACAGATAATTTTCTCTTTCCTCTTTATGCTTTCAATATTTTCCTATAATTAAATGTGTTACTTTCATAATCAGAAATGTGTGTGTGTGTGTGTGTGTATATATATATATACATATATATATGTAAATTACATTAATGGTTTTAAGAGTAAAAGAGTATGTTATATAACATAAAACTTGAATGGGTCTATCGCTAGCTACTTAATAGGAGAATAACAGAATATTGTAGTATTGGGTTAGACATACCTATAGGGTATCCTGACACTGTGACAGTGGGTTATTTATGGAAGGCCAGAATGGGTCTGCATGGCACCAACTTAAAATGCTAGGAATGTGCCTCACAAATATACCAAGATAGTCTTAATTACATAGATAAAGATAAGGGCAGTTCATTTTTTTGTGCATGTGTGTGTATATACTTTTAAATTTATTTTTAAATTATCGATCATTTCAACTTTATTGCTATGAGCAAGAGTTTTTGTTTGACCTTATATTTACTCTTTAGAGTCTTAAAAAATTGTCTATAGTTTTAGTTTTCTTTCAGTCATGATTTTGTGGATTTTGATCATATATTTACCTTCATCAGCTTTTACCTTTACAGAATGTTAAGTCCTAGTGTTATTCTATTCTTCTCAGGGAAAACTTATTAAAATGAACTTTTTTTTCTCTTAAATCTATTTTGCAATGCATCAGCCAGAGTGGTATTTGTTATTTCAGTTGGAGCCAGTTGTTTTATAAAAATTGTTGAAGAGAGTTTTTACAGCTTTAAAAATAAAAAAACAAGTTCAGAGCTATTCCTTTAAAAAAAAAAACCTTAAAGACTCTCAGCTCACTTTGTCATGTGTGATAGCCTATATAACAAATATTGTGAATTATAAGCATGTACCTCTGCTGTTATATATTTAAGACAGAAATAAATAACTGAAGTGCACATTTGTTTTGAGCTTCTGGAAACAGTGTCTCATTTATAAAGAAGATGGCTTAAAAAGGTTAGTTCCAGGGATAAGTATAATTCACTTATCACTAAAAGTAGCTTAAGGTAGAGGAAGTTTATTTGTTGTAAAGCAACATGAAAAAATGTAAAACTGTTTAATGTACTCCTCTTTAGTATGTATACTAAAGTATATTTAAATTGCATTTTAGTTTTGAACATTTTTTCTCCTTTTAGGTTTGGAGAATCACAGGTATTTCAAGTGCTAAGATCACTGAATTTCTGCTAGTTGTTTTTGAATATAGAAATAAGCCAGCTTGGAATGAATTTTTTATTAGCTCCTTTTGGAGCAAGTTGTAACGTCACACTAAAGGGATTAAATTTTCTTAGAGAGTCTCTGAAATGACAATGTTCTATAAAACAGCTGGCATTTTAACATATCACTGATTGGAAAGCATGCTAACTCCGGCTAGAAGTAGATAGTACAGACCTACTGACTTGGAGAATGCCTGTCACTCCTTGTGTTTGAATTGGCATCCCTGTTTCACTGTCAGTTGTTCTAATCTGTTAAGAGTTTATTTACTTAGAACAATTAATATTGTGGTGTTTACTCATATATCTACTTGTAGATCACTGCATGGACTTATTAAATATTGAAATTTATTATATGCTCAGTAAGGGTCTTCATTAATTTTTCTTTCCCTGAAATTAGAAAGAGACTCCTTCAAATCCAGTGGCCACAGTGAAAGCAGAACGACAGTGGTGTGATGTAGGAATTTTTAAGAATAACACTGCTTTGGTGAGCCAGTTTTATTTGTTGCCAAAAGGGAAGCAGATCATCTCAGAGGTAACTACTGATATATTTTCTACACTGAATTATAAGCCCCAAGACTGAGATTTTTTTTATTACTTTGATTGAAGTCACTTGAATGCATGAAATTGGGATCTGTTCACAATCAATAATATACCTAGTTATCTTATATTCTTTTCTAAGGATATTTATTTTTAATTATGATTTACTTTTTTGAGAGAGAGAGAGAGAGAGAGAGAGAGATGAGAAACATCGACTTGTAGTTGTGGCACTTTAGTTGTTCATTGATTGCTTCTCATATGTGCCTTGAACTAGTGGGCTTCAGCTGAGCCAGCAACCTTTGGGATCATGTCAGTGATCCCGTGCTAAAGCTGGTGACCCTGCAGGGACTTCGAGGTTTTAAACCTGGGACCTCAGCGTTGCAGGTCTATGCTCCATCCACTGCACCACCACCGGTCAGGCTTTAAGGATCTTTCTATAGAATATATCACAAGCAGTCATTTTAAAAAACTTAGACAATCACCCTGGCCGGTTGGCTCAGTGGTAGAGCGTCAGCCTGGCGTGCAGGAGGCCCGGATTTGATTCCCGGCCAGGGCACACAGGAGAAGCGCCAATCTGCTTCTCCACCCCTCCCCCTCTCCTTCCTCTCTGTCTCTCTCTTCCCCTCCTGTAGCCAATGCTCCATTGGAGCAAAGTTGGCCCGGGCGCTGAGGATGGCTCTATGGCCTCTGCCTCAGGCGCTAGAATGGCTCTGGTTGCAACAAAGCAACGCCCCAGATGGGCAGAGCATTGCCCCCTGGTGGGCATGCTGGGTGGATCCCGGTCGGGCGCATGCGGGAGTCTGTCTGACTGCTTCCCCGTTTCCAACTTCAGAAAAATACAAAAAATAAAAATAAAAAATAAATAAAAAAAACTTAGACAATCACTGGGCTGTATTTTGAGTCCTAAATAATATAGCCTGACTAGTACAGATAAGAATTTATTTTAATATCTTTAATTAATTTTGTTATGTGGTGTGCTTAGAGAATAGAATATTTTTTATTCTGAACTTTATTTCTGATTTCACAATTTAAAAACTTTAAAAGCCCCTGTAAGCTAATGACTACAATTTAATTTTCCTTTGGGTTTGAAATCCCTTAAAGAAGACCTATATCATATATATAAGTGAGACATTAACCCTCGAAGAATTGTGAAATAGGTAACAGTCCCAAAGCATACTGAACTAATTTTTATCTGGAATGGAGAATTGCCAAGGAAATAGATATTCAGTGTGAATCTCCCAGAACTCTGCACAAGTAGAGAATGTATCATTTGTCATTATATTTTAGTTTTTCTAATATTACTTCTGGTGTCCCTATTTTTCATATTGAATAATTCCAATTTTGTAAAAAATGATAGAAACTTTGGGTAATAATTTGTTAGAATTATGCCTAGTGAAATTTCTGGCTGTGGTTTGATTTCATATACAAGGAAATATCCATATAAGGTTCTAGCAGCTACCTGTCTCACTCAAAAGGTAAATAGAGCTTAAGATTTACAACCAGTAAATTTGGGTTTGAATGATTAGTCCCAACACTCAACAGTGTGACCTTGGACAAGTCACTTGTTTAAGCTGAGACTCAGTTTCCTCATTTATAAAATGAAGATGACATAGCGTCCTTAAAATAGGATGATACATTGATGCCCCATGTGTCACTGAGGTGTAGTAAGAGTTAGGGAGAATATGTAGAAATTGTTTGAAGTTGTAAATGTTATAATCTTCTTACCAGAGCATGATATCCAATTATTTAATTTAACATTTATTCAGCATGGAGATGAGGTAGTTATTATTTTGTTTAAGGTTACTGTTAATTTTTAAAAATATTTTATTTATTGATTTTCAGAGAGATGAGAGAGAGAGAAAGGCAGGGTGGGGAGAGGAGCAGGAAGCATGAACTTGTAGTGGTTGTTTCCCGTATGTGCCTTGACCAGGCAAGCCCAGGGTTTGGAACCGGCTACCTCAACATCCCAGGTCAACACTTTCTCCACGGGTTCGGCAGTTGCTGTTAATTTTTGCTACCTACATACTTTTCATGTGCAGACTACCCTTACATTTCTTTTTATAATCAGTGATTGTGAGCTGGAAAGGTTACTTAAAAAAATTTATTTTATTTTATTTTTAATTGAATTTATTGGGGTGACACTGGTTAACAAAATTATACGGGTTTCTGGTGCACAATTCTACAGCACATCATCTGATACAGGCAATACATCATCTGCCTTTATTATCTAAGGGAGAACTATTTCTTCAAACAAGAACCACCAGTTTATGGGCTTGCTTTTGTATTGGACGGCTCATTCCATGTGTGAAAAAAGGGAAATAAGTGTGAACTAGAACCTTAAAACATATCATTCTTTAAAAGTTTTGTTTAACTAAAAAAATAATTAATTGCACCTTTCCTTTCCTTTTGCACTTATTACATTTTAGATAGGAAATGCAGACGTACCTGACTACAATTTACTTACGAAACAAGATCTTGTTCCAGGCACAGGATATAGATTCAGGGTTGCTGCTATCAATGGTTGTGGAATAGGCCCTTTCAGCAAAATCAGTGAATTTAAAACTTGTATTCCCGGCTTTCCTGGAGCTCCGTCTGCAGTCAGAATTTCAAAGGTGAGATGTCAGGTCAGGACCTGATGATTTAAATTATTTGAAACTTTGTACATGAAGTAAAATTGTCAGTTTAGAGATTTTTGTTAGTGTCTGATGAAATGAGAGATATTTCAAGGGGTGAATTAAAAGTTTAAAAAACATTTTTTACTACCATATTTTAAGGACCACATTTCAAGCAGAATTACAGAGTTCAGATTACAGAAAGTCAGGGAGATATGGTATGCTTCTTAGTATTAATTTTGTTCTTGTTCGTGGAACCAAAATGCTTGTGATGGAAAATTTTAACAGACTACATAAAATTGGATTATATTTTATCCTAAGGTCCTGACCCTCCTTAGAGAAGAAAAGGTTTGCTTTCAAGCAGAAAAAATCTCTTTCTTAGAATAGTACATAGGCAGACATTTAAGCGTAGTTATGTTTTTGAAAGTGGGCATGAATTAAACATTGCAGATCCAATTAAGATAAAACTCAACAATGAAAGTTCTAGCATCTAATGCAGTTACTTTAGCAAAAAGCTGCCTTTTGTGTTCTAAAGATAGAATCAACATAAATGATAGCAGAGAAAATTTCAGAACCTTTACCTGGTTTTTTCTTTCCTCTCCTAAAGAATGTTGAGGGTATCCATCTTTCCTGGGAACCTCCAACTTCACCTTCTGGAAATATTTTGGAGTATTCAGCCTACTTGGCAATCCGTACAGCACAAATACAAGATAATCCAAGTCAACTTGTGTTTATGAGGATTTATTGTGGTCTTAAGACATCGTGTATAGTAACTGCTGGGCAACTTGCAAATGCACATATTGATTATACATCCAAACCTGCCATTGTGTTCAGAATATCAGCAAAGAATGAAAAGGGATATGGACCAGCTACACAAGTTCGATGGCTTCAAGGTAACAATAAAAAAGCACCTTTAAATTGAATTTTTTGAATAAAGCTATTGTGACTATGATTATTTATTAGTAACTGGTTATAAAGATTTGTCATTCAAAAGAGTTTTCTTTGTATTTCTGGCAGTTATGAATTTGAATTTGTAAGTTCTTAAAATGTATTTGCTCAATTCTAGATCCAAATAAAAATAGAAAAGAAGCAAAGACTCTCTGAGAATTAGTATATGGATTCTTTGTTATAGTTAGAGCTCTTTTATAAAAGAGAATAGTAAAATTAAGATAAAATCTAGAAGGCTTTATTACCCCAATATATTTTATAAAGGCTATGTAACTCAGTCATCCTAGAGTTACTGAGCTGATTCTAGTAACTGGCTATTGTACGATGTGTTGTCTTATTGATGTTTTCTACCTTGTAAAGGCCCTGTCTTCAAGTCCTCCCTCTAACATTATTATATATGAGCAGTGATCCTCTAACAACTATCTTCGACTGGATAATATTTGTGATACTAATATTAGCAACCATTTTATTTCTTTATCTACAGTTAGCACAGCTTAAGAAATTAGAAGAAAGAGGCAAGTTCAGAAACTCTGCTTTTAAATTTTTACTTTTTTTCCAAGAGTCATAGTAAAATATAAAAAGAATAAGTTTTCTTGGTTCATGATAGGGTGACATATTGGAATATATTTTTGGCCAAAGCACTTAACTTACCTGTCCCTCAGCACTTAAATTCTGTATTTTCATCAAAAGTGAAGTCTATCTGAACATTTTAACATCTGCTTTCCTGTACCTAATTTTACTTTTGCTGGAATTGAAACATTCATAATTTAAATAAAAATTAAAGTATATATCCCCTTATTGAGGAAAGAAAGAAGCACCTTAAAGGACACAAATTTTGAAATAGTGTTTTAAACATTTGTAAGATTTTTGTAAATGCTCTAGATGTTTTATTTTTGCATTGTTTTTACCTTGAAATTGTACAAACTTTTTTACAACTGAAATATTAGCATTAGTTTACTCAGGTTCCCTTACAATCTTAAAGATACAGGTAGGCATAGTGGATACTCTGCTGCAAGTAACATATTTTAATAAACTTGTAGATATTTCATGGTGTCACTGCCTATACAAATCGGGAATTGATATACAGAGCAATAATTGCAGAAAAGATATCTCAATCGAAGCTGCAGTAACTGCAGGGGCACAGGTCTGTGTTTTTTATACCGTGTAACCTTACGCCAGTTTAGGTTGACTGAGTAACTATGTCCTCCAACTTCATGTATAATACTCCCAGCAAAAATAGATTTAATTGTGCAGAATTGATATATATGTATGTTCCAGTTACTAATTTAAAATGTATAGAATATTTTAATATATAATTTTTGTAAAGAACTGGGATTTTTATACTACAGTATTTGTAATTAATGTCTCACTAATTAATTTTCTCTTGAAGAAAATATGCAAATTGTTAGATGCATAATGAGTGGTTTCCAAACTCTAAAGGTAAAATAAATGCACTACTCTCGTGTTATTAGAATATCTTTTTTGTGGTTTTATGAATTCTTAATCTTTGAATATGTACTTTCCAATGTTTACAAGAAGCTTCTCTGGTTTGTTATTCCAGCACCTCCCTTGGTGAGAGCTTCATTCTGCATTTTTTTTAACTCATATGCTTTGCTTTTGGCATATGCTTGCTTTTTGCACTAGTAGAATTTTAACTTACCTCATTATTATGTTTGTAATCATTTATATAGCTTCCATAATGTGTCTGATATAGGCTAAACAAATACTTAACCAAAGTTAAAATAAATGGTAAGCAATTTTGCACATATTAAATATTAGGGTTTGTGGTATGTGTGTGTGTTTAGTTATAAAAAGAGTAAGAATGGAAAGTTTTAGTTAGTATATGTTTCAAGCCCAATTATTTTAATGATCTATTTGCTTTATTAGAAAAAGTTCTGGTTTTTAACCCTTTATTCTCTGCATTAACAGTTTGCATCTTGAAGTACTTCTCTTGTTGACAAGGAATAAGCTGACTTTAAGCAAAGAATGGAGTCTTTGCTTGAGTGTGCACACTTATATCTGTTTAGTATTTGGTTTAGTTTACTTTGCTTAAATGCTTCTACTATTCTAAACCAAGAGGTGACCATGAACCTTTGGTTCAAACATCTGTCTTATTTTCTAGAGAGAAAGGCATTCTTTCTGTACCAAGAGATTTGTTAAAATAACTAATGTTTTTACTTTGAGAATTAGCCCAGAATATATCATTTTATGGCATTTGTACATTCAGTCCTGCTCACATTTATTTGTCTGATAAATGATTGGTGACCGAAAGATGCCATTGAGAAATCTCTGTAGCTTTGACATTAACAGTTAATAAGAGATCTGTGAGCTGTGTGTACATGACCAGAATGGATTGGGGTAAATAATAGGAAAAGTGCATCTAGCTTATGATTGGCATATTTCTAAGTGGGCTATATTATGCTGTTATCACAAGAGGACTTACACCGAGTTAAATTAATTTCTTTACTCCTCCTAGCTGGATAAGCAATTCAGATGTTCAAGTCTTTGTGCCACAGTCCTCTTCCTGGGCTCTGCAACTTTGGTTCACATAATGTAGTAAAAAGATTTTGGTGTTGCATGCTTTTAGAATTGAGTTTTCTAAAATATTGTGTTGGTTTCATTTTAGGTTAGTAAACAGCTTGGGCAGTTTAACTAGAAATAGCATATTATTGACTCACTTTCACCTACCTTTTTAAAAAAAATGGAAATAATCTGATTGCATGTATGACGCCCCCTTGCCCTATAACCTGATTATATAAATATAATCATTTATAAGAAGGTGAAACTGGTGATCCATTGTTTCAAAGACTTGTATGCTAGCAAAGATTTGTTCTGATTAGAGATATGGTCTACTATGACTGAAGTTATTTTTATTTTTAAAAATTGCAGCACTTGTAGCAGAAAAGTCAGTTGTGACATTGGCTATGAAGAGATTATTAGTATTTAAAATAATTGTAGTCATCTGGTCATAAATGAAATAGGTTGCAAAATAGACTTGGTCTTTGACCATTTAAGATATAACTGACAGTTATATTTTCCAAGACTGATTTTAGGCAGTTTTATGTATTCTGTACCAATGATATGTAAAATAAAGCACCTTTTCTACTGTAACAATTATAGATGTTATTTATTTTGAACTATTCTGAAAGAAATATTAGTGATGCAGAGTAAATATGTAGAAATGTTGATTTTTATATTATAGTCAGGTTCATAAAGAATGCAGTGTGTCTAAAAACTTGTTTTTAAGTTAGTGTAGTATGTTTGGAAGTTATTTTCTTATAGAAATGTAAAGCCTAACCCTAATAGTAGCTGAACTACTATGCTTGTAAAAAGGCAAGTTGCTCCAAAAAACAGTCTAAACTGGTTGTCACCTCTTTTTTGTCTTCTATTTACTCTTAAAATTTTTTTATTAAAGTATAGTTGGCATACAATAGTGTATTAGTTTCAGGTGTACAACATAGTAATTCAACATTTATATATACCTTATGCTGTGATCAGCACAGTAAGTCTAGTACCCATCTGTCACCATGTGAAGTTATTATGACATAATTGATTATTCCCTGTGTTGTACACTATACATCCCCATGGCTTGTGAATTTATAACTGGAATTTTGTGCCTCTTATTCCCGCTCACCTTTTCACCCATCTCCACACCCTCTCCCCTCTGGCAACCATTAGTCTGTTCTCTTGCTGTGAGTCTGTTTCTGTTTTGTTTTATTCATTTGTTTTATATTTTTAGATTCTAGATGTAAGTGAAATCTTTTTTTTTTTCTTTGTCACCCATTTTGAACTCACAGCAGCTAGGCCTCTGTCCTGCTACTTCATCAACATGGCTCTAGCAGAGGTCAGGGATACCTTCTCGTCACCCAGATCCAGTGGATTCTTTGATTATACTTAGTCCTGACCGTTGCACATTTTATTAGTTTCTGTGATATCATGCTCTGCCTCTCTTTATGCACCTCTGTCTGCTTTCCCCCTCCCACTGGTCTCCATTTGTGTTTTCAAGATTCAAGTCAAATATTGCCACCCTGATGAAGCATTTCCTGGCATGCTCCTTTTCTAGGTAGAGTCGACCCCTTCTCATATCCCCAGTGTCCTTTGTTAAATCATCTTATATGCTTTGTGCCCTTATTTGTTGGACTAGTTCCTTTCCTTCTGCCAGATGGTAGGTCTTTGAGACAGAGACTGGGTCTTTATATCTCTTCCATTTCACCCAGTTAGCTGGTACTTAATATTTTAACAAATTATTAAAGAAAATTATCACCTTTACATCTCTCCACACTCTCATTCCCCCTTCTCAGATTGAGGTCAAAATAGGAGGGAGGCTTTGAAAGGGAAAGCGTTGGTAGCAGATTTAATAAGGCTTTGGAGGAAGCACAAACTCCAGCTTCATTTTAACCTATCTGCCGTTACTTAGGTTCCTAAGAGATATTCTGGGATAAGTAGGGCTATGTCACATACTTACTAGGCTAAAAGGTATTCAGTATAGATATGTATAGATCTCAAGAGGAAGTCTTTGGTCTAAAAATATCTGAGTGTTTAGTGAAATAACTGGGCATTGCTGGATTATGGTTTTTAACATTGGGTGGTCAGGAGAGTGAGCTAAAAATATTTTCAAAGTTAATCAATCTCTCTGATTTCCATATAGGAAAGCCATGGGTAATTGTCTAACATTAGGGAAAAAAACTACCTATTTTTAGTAATTAAGCACAGAGAACTGCTGGAGGACACGGAACACCAGCATTAGAACCACACTGGATTCCATTACTTATCAAGTCAGGTCACTGTTGTCACCTCTGAGCTTGTGGGACAAAGGATTATTACACTACTGGAAAACAAGATAACATTGGCATACCTTTCTTCCCAGTTGTAGTTGGGAATGCCTATACCTAAATATTCCTATAACTCAGGAAAAGACTTTTTTATCATGCATAGAAAAACAAATCACAACATTCTGGGGAGAAATAATGAATTCCCTAAACTGAATAAGGAAAGAAAAGGCTATAAAAGTCCAAAGCCTCCTTGTTCAAAGCAGATTTCTTTATCTTATTTGGATTCGTTTCCTCTTTCCAACCTCTGCAGAACTAAAATCAGGAAAATGTCCACTTGTGGGACTATTGCTCTTAGCAAGGTCATCTGAAAACAAAGTGTGGTGAGGTTCTTTTGTATATTTGGTATCTTGGATAACTTGAATTGAACAAGAACTCTGGTACTTAAAGTTCATCAAATTCACAGACTGACTGCCACTCATGCCGATACCTCAAATTCAAAAGTCTTGAGAATACAGGATTATGAAGCCTTTGGCCTTGGGTAGAGAGAAGGCTAGGAAGTCATAGGTATAAGCTGTGGAGGCAACAGAAAGGTTTTCTATTTCCTGATTTGATTTGCTGATTCAGCAACAAGTCTTTGCAGAGTACTCAGAGATGTCAGGGTGTTTACATATAACCTCTGAAGATAAAAGTGTAAAAAGTATGAATCAGTGGAGTATCAGATATGAAAGCTATAACAGAGAAAGAGATGGTCCCTCATTCTACCCACTCCCCCTTTCTGGTCTCTTTACCCCCAGAGACAAGAAGCTAAAGAAGACATTATACATTCCTTAGCATGAGATTGAGGATGGTACAAAGAGAACCCTCTGTGTCTGAGCATACACAGTTAAAAATTAAAGGGACCAGCTGGTACTTGTTTTTGAACAGAGTTAACTCTTTCCACTAGTAAACCATGGTCAAGTAGATGTCTGGCTCTCACCAAAAGGATTATCCATTTTTCCTTCTATCTGGGGAGATAGAGTAGAAGTCCCCTAAGAACTTGAGAAAGGTTCCCTCCTACTTTCTCTGATTCTTATTAGAGAGGGAGGACAGAGCTACAAGTATAATTACTATCTAACATAGTAAATAAAAGTTTACATGTGCCACTCGTGACGGCATAGCATGTAAGAGAGTGGGTAGAGTCCTGAAGGTCTCTGCTTGATCCAAAATCATCTTGCTATCAGTTGCCGGCTAGCACCCCCTGGTGGCATTGCCCATTCCAGCTTAAATATGGGTAAGATTTGGGTCTTTAGCCGCCTGAGATTTTTAAATAGCTATACCAATGTCTGGAATTTCTGATGAGTTGATACCCTTGTATTAGACACAGTTGGGGAGATTGGCCCTGGGGAATCTATTTCCTGCTCCCCCATTTCTTGGGAGTGGTTTGCCAGCCATTTACTGTCGGGCTTAGTCTACCTCTTGCACCGATTCCCTAACTCAAGATCACTTTAGACTGCTATGTTTGGGTACAGGGAAAAGATCGAAGGTTTCAAGATTTTTTTTTCAATTTTTTAATTGTATACCAAAATTGATAGCTAATACCCTGAATCAGGAGAAATTGTATCTTAACTGTGTCTTG
Source organism: Saccopteryx leptura (assembly GCF_036850995.1). Lineage (NCBI taxonomy): Eukaryota > Metazoa > Chordata > Mammalia > Chiroptera > Emballonuridae > Saccopteryx > Saccopteryx leptura. The sequence goes on along the minus strand of NC_089503.1, from coordinate 294,098,862 downwards.
TTTAATCTGCAAAGTGTTACTGCCAATGATGACCTTGGAAGACATGATTGCAGAATTGTTTATAACATTTGTGTGACCAAACTGGCACCTATGACTGACAGAAGTGGAGAAACTGAATAGCTATGCACTTTCTGTATTTTTGGATTACTTAACATGTCAATGCGTTACTAGAAAAATGTGCCAAAGGGAATTTGTAGTTTTGAAAGTCAACAGAACTCAGTAAAGAGGTGGTATCCTTATTGGTTTATTTTGGAATTTACATAATCTATTATTGTATTCTCACTTTATGCAAATAATTATACCCAGTGAACAAAGGAACCAATTAACCAGAATTATCCCAGTGACTACAAGCCTTCAGGGCCAAGTAGGGCTATAACACTGCTTATAATCTCATTGGATCCTGACCTTATGGGAGCCTAGTTAGCTTCTGTGAGGAACAGCCATACGGATTCCTTTTTTCATATTATCATGTACTTCTTCCCCATTAGTGACAATAATTGGCTGATTTGCAGTGCACAGCAGTAACTGAAATATTGGGGAGATGCTCCCTCTCTTTTGGTGAAATTATGTCTTATATAACCCTATACTTATTTTTTATTCTTATATTTGTTGTGAAATAAATGATCATGCATATACCCAACAATCAGCTTAAAAATTAGAACATTCTCAGATGCCTAGAATCCCCCACTTGTCCTCCCTCCACACACACCACACAAGGTAAACATTATTCTGGATTTTTAAAAAATAATTCCAGTGTTTTTATTTATGGTTTTATCATCTATGTTATGTACCCCTATAAGTTGTTTAGAGTTACCTGTTTCTGAACTTTTATGTACCAGTAAATGGTATTATGCTGTATGTATTCTTCTATGACTTTTTTCTGACAATTGTTTTTTAAATTCTCATCATGTATATGCATGTAACTATTTCATTTGTCTTCACTACTGTATAGTATTCCATTACATGACTGTACCACAATTTATCTGTTCTTCTGTTCTCGGAAATTTGGGTTATTTCCAGTTTTTGGCTATTACAAACAATGCTGCTATGAACATTCTCTCAAGTACAATGAAAGCCCCATGTGGACAGGGAGTTTTTTCTATTTTGTCTGATTTTTGTCTGTTTAGACATTCACAGTGTCTAAAACAATACCTGGCACATGGTAGACACTCCACACATATTAGAGGAATGAATGAATTATTGCACATATATCCTGGTGGCACATGGCAAGGGTTGCTGTAGGGCAGTTGTTTTCAAAGTGTGGTCTAGGGACTTCTAAGGGTCCCTGAGATCCTGTCACGGGGTCTGTGAGGACAAAGCTATTTCCATAAAAATACTAAGACATTATTGTCCTTTTCACTCTCATTCTTCATGACTTTATTGTTTTCCAGATATATGATGCTATCTATCATCACCCTGATGGCTAATCAAATGTGTATTTGTATATTTTTGTGTTTTGAAAATGTCTCTTAATTTCTAATAGGGAAAAGGTTGATAAATATAACCTGCATGAGCAACAGCAATTTGAGATCCTCAATAATTTATAACGATGTAAAGAAGTCATGCTGAACTGTTTCTGAAGCATTTGTCCCAGTTTACACTCCCACTGGCTGCAGTTGAGTGCCATTGCTCCACATCTTAGCAAACACTTGGTCTTGATTGTCTTTTATACTTGTCAATTGGATGGCTATTGTGTCTTAACTGTGAGTTTGATTTGCATTTCCCTGATTGCTAATGAAGTTGAGTTTTCTCTCTGTATAAAAATGTTTCCTGTTCTGTGAAATGCCTATTCATGTCTTTTGCCCATTTTTCTGTGTGTTGTTTTTCATTGATTCATATGATTTCTGTATATATTCTGGATACCAATTCTTTGTCATTTAAACATGGTGCATATATCTTCTCCCAGTTTGTGTACTATCTTTTGTAATTGCATTGAATTTGACCAACTTGGAGAAAATTGATTTGTCTTTTTTAATGAGTCTTATAGCCAAAAATATTGTATATCTCTCCATTTATTTGGTCTTTTGATATCTCTCAATAAAGTTTAATAGCTTTTCTCCATAAAGGTCTTCATGTCTTATATTAGATTTCCTAGGAGTTTTATATTTTTTAAGGCTATGGTAAGTTTTTTTAAAAATTATACTTTCTAGTCTAACTGGTTGTTGCTGATTATAGATACAGTATATTGTTGCTATGTGTTGACTTTAGATCCAGCAACCATGCTAAACTTTTACCAATTTTAGTATCTACTTATTTTTTCTAATTTTTTTCATATAATTCTATCATCTACAAATAGTGAGGTTTTCTTCCTTTTTGATTCTTCTAACTTAAAAAAAATTTTTTTTTCTTATATTGCTGCACAGGTCAAGACCTGTATAGTACAGTTGAAAAGAACTGATAATGAACATCCATGTCTTATCCCTGAGTTAAAGGGAGTGCTTTCAACATTTCAGTTCAGTATTTTTTTTTCCCCACAAAGAGCCTTTATTAGATTAAGAAGATTCTCTTCTAATTCTAGTTTGTTATGTTATGAATGAATGTTTTAATTTTACTGCTTTTTATCATCTATTTAAATGGTGGAATTGTTTTCTTTTTAATGTTAAAATTCTTTTTAATGTTTAAAATTATGGTAGTTGACTTTTTCATATTGAACCAAGCTTTAATTCCTAGGATAAACCCAACTTGGTCATAGGTGTATGTGCCCACACACATTTTAATACATTGCTGGACTCAATTTGCCAATGCTTTGTTTAGGATATTTGCTCCTATGTTCATGACTGAAATCAGCCTGTAATACTCCTTTCATGTCTGGTCTTGGCATCAAGGTTAGACTAGCCTCGTGAAATGAGCTTTCCAATTGTCTGGAAATTTCAACTTGGACCTTGTCTTCAAAGACATTTGTCATTAAGAGAAGAATTTGAACTCTATCTTCTATTTCTTTAGGGCAGGGGTCCCCAAACTATGGCCCGCAGGCCACATGCGGCCCCCTGAGTTCATTTATCCGGCCCCCACCGCACTTCCAGAAGGGGCACCTCTTTCATTGGTGGTCAGTGAGAGGAGTACTGTATATGGCGGCACCACAAAGCGCGGCGTCGCTCATGTACACTACTACTTCTGGTGATGCAGGACGTACGCGTCACAGCTCTGGAAGCGTGTCATATCACTTGTTACAGCTAGCAGTGACAAATATGGAACCAACATTGACCATCTATCTCATTAGCCAAAAGCAGACCCATAGTTCCCATTGAAATACTAGTCAGTTTGTTGATTTAAATTTACTTGTTCTTTATTTTAAATATTGTATTTATTCCCGTTTTTTTTACTTTAAAATAAGATATTTGCAGTGTGCATAGGGATTTGTTCATAGTTTTTTTATAGTCTGGCCCTCCCAACAGTCTGAGGAACAGTGAACTGGCCCCCTGTGTAAAAAGTTTGGGGACCCCTGCTTTAGGGGTTATAGGATCATTAGGATTTTATTATTGAGTCAGTTTTGTATATGTGCTGCCAAAGTGAGTACGCAGTTTTAATTAATAACTTTTACTAGTAATTTGTTTCAGCTTAATTTAAAATTTGATATGAAGTTAGCCACATTATCTTTATATTTTTAGTTTCTATGGCATCTGGAGTTATGATTCCTTTTCATTCCTGCTAGTTTATTTGTGACTTTTTTTAAATTAGTTTTTCCAGAGCTTTGAATATTTAACCCATTAGTTATTTTTACAGTTATTTCCAAATGCCCAGGGTATGTTATAGTTATGTTTGTTCTTTTGGAGATGTTGGGGAATGAAGTGTTACAGTTCTCTAATCTTTATTTTTGCCAGAGAATGAGCTATACGTTTTCAGTTTTCTGAAATTTGAGATTAGCTTTATGATTTATTATGTGATCCTTTTCTCTCCATGTTCCACATATAGTTGAAAAGAATGTGTATTCCCCAATTGTGGAGTATAGTATCCAACAGATCCAACTTAATAGTTGTGCTGTGCAAATCTTCTGTGTACTGATTTACCTTACACTTGATTTCTTATTTCCTGGTCTCAAGACCTCATTATGATAGATTCTCAATATCGCTTGAAGTTACCATTATTATCTTTCTATCATTTTTTACTTTATTCTTAGGGGCAACCTACTTTAGAATTCTATCCTGGTGTATTGCACCCTTTATAATTATGCAGTCACTCTATTTCTGAATGCTTGCTCCCGTTGTTTTGTTGTTACTATAGCAATATTTTGATTAGTCTCTATCTTAATATCTTAGTTCTTTCTTACATTTTGAGTTTGCAGGAGACACTTAAAAAAAGACCAAAGAAAATCTTTTTAACTGGATAGTTTTGGACATTTATATTTATTGCGATTACAAATGTTGGATTTATATCTAGGTCCTCATCATAAATTATGTGTTGGTTTTTTTGTCTGCTTCCCCCTTGCCCTTGTCTTTTTCATTCTGTATTTTTCTCTTCTATTTGTTGAATTTTTATTTTCAATTATGTTTTTTCTTAGAGTTCTACTTGGTTTACACGTCTCCTTGTTTATTTTGTGTAATCTTTTGCTCATTGTTCATATTTTCCATGCTTCTGTTCCTTTGAACATCATTCCTTTTCCCTGTAGAATCCTTGTGGCTGATTCCTCTGTTGTATAAACTTTTTCACTCGTGGTGCCATTTTCCCTTTAGTCTGGTGGTATTTTAAACTTCCTTTCCTTGGAAAATAGGAAATATTGGAAATATGAACTGAAACTGAGATTCTTGAGAGAATTTGCTCTGTCAGCCACTGTGGGGTTACCCACCTGAAACCACTCATCAGCTTGAGAGTTCTGGAATTTCAGATCCCAAACCTTGATGGCTGGCCTGAATGCATTTGAGGGTGCTGATATATCCCCCTACACTCAGCACCAAAACAGACAGGCAGGTTCCTAGCTGCCCACTTCTCTGTGGTGGCTTGTCTGGACTTCTTAGGCTTCATGTCCGGTCCCTGCCCTGTTGTTTCATGGTCTCTAGAGTTCAACAGAATTCTCAGGGCAAAGTAGGCACAGGGTTTCTGCTGGCTTACCTCACAGGATTCTTATTCTCACTTCATTTTTGGAGTTCTACAGATGGACTTACTTTCATGTCAACTCAGGGATGCATTTTAAAAGACACTGTATATCATTTAATATTACTTTACATTGTTGCCTATATTTTATCTAGCATTTGGTTTTGTAAACTGGAGTCATTGAGAGTAGATTGCCTTACAACTAGAGACAAAGTATAAATTAAAATTTGCTTTACTTGGTGGTTTTTTACCACCAGTCCTCAGACGAATGCCGGTCCGCCAGAAATTTCATGCATGTCCCTGATGCTGTATGAAGATTACAATGTCTATAATCATTGGATCTCTACTCTTCATACAACATCAAGTGGTTAACTATTTCATGGACTGGCATGGGTTGCGGACTGGTGGTTGAAAACCACCACTTACCTTGTACTTAATGTAAGTACAGGAAACATGGTAGTTTGTAGTCTATACAGAATTATAGGATGCCTAGTTCTCTCCTTTGCAGTGTCCTGCAAGGTAGCACTTTTATGAAACTGCCACTTGCAAGGTTAGAAATGTACAGAAAAATAAAACATTTTTTAAAAGTTATACTCTTCCTCCGAAGGAACAACTCTGCCATTTCCTTAAATGGCTGTTAGCCCAGTATTACTGCTTTGTGTTCTATGATTAGTGATTGCTTTAGTCTGAAAAAAGAATTTGGATTGGGTTTCTTGTAAACCTAACATTGGGGATTATACACGAATAAGCCTTTTGGCATACCTGTCCCAGCTGAAAGGCAGTCTTATAACTGAGCTTTGCTCAGAAACTTGTTTTCAATCAATTACCCAGTGTTTAAGGTTTATTAAGGTACACTTAATTCACATGTACTCTGAAATTGAACTCTGGAAAACAAGATGCAAGTCTGACTGGTGGTGGCACAGTGGATAGAGCTTTGATATGGGACACTGAGATCACAGGTTTGAAACCCCAAGATTGCCAGCTTGAGCATGGGCTCACTGGCTTGAGGGCAGGATCACCAGCTTGAACATGGGGTTGCTGCTCAGGATTGAAATGATCTGATGGTCACTGGCTTGAGCAAGGGGTCACTGGCTTGGCTGGAGCCACCTTCCACCCACGTCAATATAGGCCCTGCCTGGTAGGCTCAGTGGTAGAGCGTCAGCCTGGCATGTGGATGTCCCAGGTTCAATTCCCGGTCAGGGCACACAGAAGTGACCATCTGCTTCTCTACCCCTACCCCTCTCACCCCTCTCTCTGTCTCTTCCTCTCCTGCAGCCATGGCTCAATTGGAGCAAGTTGGCCAGGGGCACTGAGGATGGCTCCATGGCCTCTGCCTCAGGTGCTAAGAAGAGCTCAGTTGCTGAGCAACAGAGCATCGCCCCCTAGTGGGCTTACTGGGTGGATTCCAAGTTGGGGCACATGTGGGAGTCAGTCTGTCTGCTTCTCCACTCACTGAATAAAAAAATTAAAAAGTCAATATGTAAAAATTAATATGTAAATTATCTAATTCAGGGAGACCAGAAATGTACATTTAAAATAGACTAGCTTTTGGTATAGATCTTACCTAATATCACTTGAGTGACTCAGAAGTATATTTTATCACATAAAGCAACAAATATAGTCTTGTTTTGGACTGTTGATAAAACAATAACTTTCCCTAAGAGAAAAAAACTTTTAAAAAAAATCTTGCACTACAAGGATATATTCTTAGAATAATGTTTTTCCATTTTTCATGCCTAATTGCTATAGCTGTAGGAATCCTTTTAGTTGACCCCTATGTTCAGTTAGCATTATTAAAGGTAACTAGTATACCTTTAACCACCAAGGCAATCCAGAAAAGAGGCCATAGGCATGTTTTTGATGAAAGGAAAATACTGAATAGACACTACACTGTAGGAAGAAAAGAAATACAAATAGCTTAAAAAATCATGATACCCACATGTATGACATTAGAAAAGTAAATACTGTGGAGTAAAGTATCTCCATTATAATAAGGTATAGTGAGGGGATAGATGGAAGCTACTGAATTCCCTTCTTCTATCTATGACTTAGTCTCTAAAGCCCATTTCTCTCTTAGATACAAAGTTATTTAAAAAAAAAACACTTTTAGGTTAATGTAGGAACTTACATACTTACAAAATTCCAGAGGGGAGGAAAACATGACATTTAGTTCAATTCAACATAAGCCAAGAAAGAAGCCATCACTACCTCTTACATGTGTAAAAGGAGCTTCTGTACCTAACACATGCAGAATGCTAATTTTCTTCCAGAGTGTGAAAGCCACACAGCCCAAAGCTGACCTGATATTACCTACTTTAAAGCTTTTTAGTCAGTACTACCAGCGAATTATTAAATTTAGAAATGTGTTTATTTTTTTATATAAATTTTAAGGTCTAATTTTTCTTTATCTCAATTCTTTAAACATAACCCAATCTTAATTTTACAGAATCTGATAACCAAAAAGCAAGTGCTTTTTATTAGTTATACAATGACATACTGCCTGGATCAAATGGAAGATATTTCAAAAATACATGTTACATGTATCAAAAACCTATAAATTTTGCATATCTGTTATCCTAGCAATTCTACTTCTAAGAAATTATTTTAAGAAAAGTCATGAATGTACATAAGATTCAGTAAAGTGTTGTTTATAACTGAAAAGATATGTATAGTCAAAATATCCTTTAGAGGATTAAATAAATTATGATTCAGCAATATGATAGAATAGAAAAATAAAAATAGAAGAGAATGAGAATGACCTTGAGAAGGTGTTCACAATACTGTCAGTGAAAAAGGTTATGAAACAATATACAAGCAAATGCAAGCCTATTTTATAAAAATACTTATTTAGCAAAATAAAGACAAATGATATTTACCAAAATATTAACACTGGTCATTTCAGCACAGTAGGACGATGATTATTTTGTTTAACCACCTCCTCCCCCCTTTTTTATTTGAATTCTCTGTGATGAAGATGATTTTTTAAATGTGAAGGGTAGTAAGGGAGTTATTAACCTTAGATCAGCCCAAATATGCCCCAAAGGCGCCTTCTGCAAAGTAAGTATTTTTGTTCGGTTTACATCTGGGAAACTGCTTCTACCTTAAAATATGAGGGTCCTTCTGAGATCACATTCACTCAAACTCTCTCCAATTTCGGCAAACTACACTAAAGTTAATTATCACCTAAAAGAACAGATGAAAAATTACAAATCCTCACTTTAAAAAAAAAGGAACTAAGTATATACTACTAAATTATACAAAGTTGCATTATCTAAGTTTATTTATTGCAAAGATCAAGACAGCACACTGGAAGTTGGTGGCTTCTATCTCACACCATTCATAGCATTCACTCAATTCTCTTATTTCATTCACTCACCCGTGCAAAAAACTCAGTATACACACAATGATGTCTGATGCTTCTTGGTTCCCATAGTATAACAGGAAACTTGACATTTCAATTAAAAAGGTAAAATGAGGACATTTACCATCAGACTATAAAATTCCTCTTCTGGAAGAGGATACTATGGTATCTGAAGATCTGTTTTGGAAAAATCATATACAAAATGAAAGGGGCACCATTTCAAGAGCATTAGGACTACAATAAACTCATAATAAACAAACACATAATAAACAAATCCAATCTTAACAAAAGCTCCAATAAGCTAAAACTATCTTGACAGGCACAACAAACAGTGTAAACACTGTTAATGGGCACCAAGTTTAATAGGGCAGACAATATTTGCTTCTGCATTCACACTTAATTTTTCAATTACATTTTTTTTAAAAAAATGGTGCTGCTAAAGCTATGAATGTTTTAAAAAATTAATTTTAATAAATATGGCAAATGCTAAAAATCTAGTTGGGTTATCATGCAGGATATTATATAACCAACCAAACTCAAATTTATAATAAAGGCAACTTGCATTCAAAATGAACTCTACCCTTATGTTTTATTAAAAGGGCAAACATCATGAATTAACCCAGCTGCTTACTTGAATTACAAAAGTAACATGATTCAATATGAAAATAAGAAACTGTCTACAAATCTCTGACAGTAATAAATTGCAATATACAATGCATACAGGAGTCATACAGAGCAACAAACTCTCGTACAAAAACAAAAATATTTTAATACCTTTAAAATCCAAATTTTTCTTTAAAATCATTCATGAAAAAGATTCTCAAGTCAGAATTAACACCTCAATTAGTCAAGCATCAGGAAGCTACATTACAGCTATTTAATGTACAAAGAGACATCCTTCACCAGTCCTTTCCTTCAGATGTCTCTTCTCAGAATCGTACAGACTCTCTTGCTTCTCTACACGCCTCCTCCATCATTTCTTCAGATCATGAAAACTGAATTTGTTGAACACCGGAAATCTAAGAATAGAAAATTGAAGTGGACAAGAATTAAAATTAGTTTAAAAACATGCATATTATAAACACTCAATGGATAAAAACAATTCTAAAAAAAAACTATAAACAGTAAAAAAATAAGTCTACTCTCACCCCTAATCTCCATTCTCTCTACCCAAGAGAGCTACTTTAATTTCTTGTGTATCTTTCTAGAAATCTTCTATTCAAATAGAAATGTGTGTAGATATACTTTTAACCATTGAGAGAATACCAAACAGTTATATAACTTGAGAAAACAATATTTAACATTTTCCTATTAGAGTAACAATAATAATGTGTTGAAATTAACTACCTGTGATCAAAATCAATGGACATAATCAATTTTTAAAATAATTTAAAATATACCTGTTGATATGATGTTGTGTAAACCATAACATTTTGTTGTTGACCATCTGCAGTTATTAAACCAGCTGGTAACTGATTAGCTAAAAATCAAACAAAAAAAAACAAGTGAGAAAAGATTTGCATCTACTTTCTTGGCCTCAACTGTAAAATTGTGTCAGTACTGTCTCATTAACAATTCTGCTGCTTACCAGTATAATCTTGGACCAAATCATCACCCTTCAAATTTTCCATTTTACAAAAAGCTCCCTAAAAAGCCCCTTTCTTCTATGACATTTTTTTATTTTCTGAGTCTTAATTTCTCTAAAGTATACTTTAGCTACTTACCCATGTGTACAGATCTGCAGAAATGAGTTTCTTATTCATGGGCAGACCTACACCATGAGGGTTGGCTGGAAGCAGCACTTACATAACTAAGTAGCACATATTTTACATATGAGAAACACAAACTATATAAAGTTTATATGAGAAATATAATCATTTTATTTCACCATATAATATGATACTCAATTAAAAAAAATAAACCAGTTCCAATTTATTTAAATCATAAGGTTTTATATTGCAAACTACAATTCTCAACATTCCTATCTCATGTGAATCTTAAACCAAAGCTAGGGGCTATGGAAGTTGGTCAGAACTATTAATCAAAGATTATGTCTCCAGAATTTAAATTTACACTTATCCCTCAATGACTTCAAATATACAGGCATGAAGTAAGAACTATACAAGGAAGTGCTTTGTTAAAATTCTCAGAGCCGTCTGACCAGGCAATGGCACAGTGAATAAAGCATCGGCCTGGGACACTGAGGACCCAGTTTTAAAACCCCAAGGTCGTAGGCTTGAGCACTGGCGCATCAGCTTGAGCACAGGGTCACTGGCTTGAGCATGGGATCACAGACATGACTCCATGGTCGCTAGCTTGAGCACGGGGTCATTGACTTGGCTAGAGCCCCCCAACCTCCCCTGGTCAAGGCACATGTGAGAAAGCAATCAATGAACAACTAAGATGCCACAACTATGAGTTGATGCTTCTCATTTCTCTCCCTTCCTGTCTGTCTGTCCCCATCTGTCTGTCCCCCATACCTCCTTTCTCTCTCAAAACAAAAACAAAAACAAAAACAAAAAAATACTCAGTGCTGATATTCCTAAGGTACCACTACAGATAAGAAAGTTAGTTGCATAAATGTATCACAACACTGCTTACTAAATGCCTCCTCTGTTAGCTCTTCACTTAGTCCATCTGTAGCTGTGACTGTTCCACCAATTCCTTTCTCGCCTTTCATTGCCTGCGAAAGGAAAACCAGAAACATAACACTGCTATTCTAAAGGAACTGTTTTTTCTAAATGAGAATACTTATATCCTAAAACTACAAGCTTTTATTTTTACAAACACTACAGAGTATTTATTAACACTTCTGGTTAATTACATATGAAGGTCCCCTTCAAAATGCTAACTTGTTATATTAGTACTCATCACAAGACAGTCTTAATAATGAATTAGAAAATCTAAAATACTTTTGGGTAAAATTAAAGAAACTATTCTAATTCCACACTACATCAAAAGGAAAATCGAACTCAACTTACAGATGAAATAGTCTGTAAAATACTAGAAATATTCAGCTTCTGCATCTACTACAATGATCCAGGTCATCAATTATATATACTGCTCTCAGCCAAGTGGGCAGTACTGTAACAACATGGCTGGAGTTCAAGTCATCAATTATATATACTGCTCTCAGCCAAGTGGGCAGTACTGTAACAACATGGCTGGAGTTCAAAGTTTTTCTTTTCTTTTTTTTTTAAACAATAAACGCCTTCATTACATGAGCTAAAATAGGAGGGAGGAGGATTTATTTGCCTTTCCAGTCCTGATTTTCCTCAGACAGACAGCTTAAAATTTCTAAATCAAAATTATAATTTAGACCAAAGATCTCTAAGTTTCCAACTACTTTTAAGGTTCTATGATGCTGAAGATTTGAAAAAATACTGTGAAGAATTTACATATTCTCTTCCTACTTTAATCATTCCATGCAGGTATCTTACCCAAGTTGCAGTGTGGAAATAAACACACTGATCTTAACTCACTTTCATAAAATTCACAGGCAAAGATAAATCACGTAGGAAGTGTAGAAGAATTCACTCAGTAATAAGAAAGGATTATAATTCCCCCTTTTTCTTATCTAAAAGGCCCAAGCTTTGAGACCGCTACCTCTTTCAAATTAGTAACAATAACAGCATGCACTAGCATTACTGAGCACTCGTTATACATAGTCTATGCCAAGGTAAGTGCAGTACAGATTGTTCTACTTAGTCCTCTCAATAATGCTGGGAGGCAGGTACTATTATTAGCTTCACTTTACAGACCAGGAAACCAAGGCCTTAAGCACTTAAATAACCTGCCCAAGGTCACAGAGCTTACATGTGCTAGAGCTAGGATTCACCCTCCAGAGTCCTCGTTCTTAATCTACATAACTATGTTGTCATTAAAGGAAAAAGACAAGACTTACTATTTAAGTACAGTAACATAAGTGATTATACATGTCTGAAAAATGTTATGTAATTTGCTATAAAATGAATTTTTAAACAAATAATATTTTTAAAATTAGTGAATCGTGTATCTTATTTTCTTAAAAACATAATGGAAGACATTTTACGTACCTCTCTGAATTTCTGAAGGTATAATTTTAGAGGTTCTACATAACTGTCGAAGCCTAAGGTAGACATGGCGAAGAGAATATCTTCTCCATTGATTGTCTTCCGTTTCTCTTGATGGCATCTTTCACTTGCTTCAGACGTTATAAAGCTGATGAACTCACTCACACACTCTTGAACACATTCTTTGGCATCTTTTGCAATCTGAAGAGAGAAATCATCAGTCAATTTGCAGGAAATATAATCATCATCTTCCTAACAACCTGTAAAAATAAAAGGCTATTCAAAAGAATATAAACTTCAGTTTATGACTGTGAACCTTTAATTTTTGAAACATATGCTAATAACATTAACATAATTATGCTACTAAAATTCCAACCCTCAGAGTAAGAATTAAAAACTCAAATACAAGTGAAAGAAGCTTTGACAACTATTGAGAGAAAAGATATAATTTAGGTATAAAAGCAACCACTGGATGTCCCCACCACTCCATGATGAAAACTTACTAATCAAATATCCTCCAAAAACCAATCAGGTCATGTATGCAATATACTGTGTGCTATAGACTCAGGTACAACTTCTCTGCTCTACCGTTCCATAAATAAGGACACCAGAATTAAAAACAAACAAACAAAAACCCACTTAATCCACATAAGATTTACAAGGGAGTGAAATAATGACATCTGGTGACATATTTTCAACTGAAGATATGAAGTGTCAGGGATAGATTTTGAGTTTACTAAAAAACCTATCTAAAGAAGCACACACCAGCCTGACCTGTGGTGGCGCAGTGGATAAAGCGTCGACCTGGAAATGCTGAGGTCGCCAGTTCGAAACCCTGGGCTTGCCTGGTCAAGGCACATATGGGAGTTGATGCTTCCAGCTCCTCCCCCCTGTCTCTCTCTCCTCTCTCTCTGTCTCTCTCTCTCTCCCCCCCTCCCCCTCTCTCTCTCCTCTCTAAAATGAATAAATAAAATAAAATTAAAAATTAAAAAAAAAAAAAAAAAAAGAAGCACACACCTGCCACCTCATAAATACAATTCTTCTCTTAAGAGCCTGGGGTTTGTAAGTAAAACTAATGGACTAAATCATACAATTCCAAAGCCACTTCTAACAGGAATGACACTCAAAATCCTTGCTGAAACATACTGTCTTTTCATCTCCATGCCTATATTACACCCTAAACAAAAAAAGAGTTGAATAAATGCAGCCAAGCAAGATAATATAATGCAAGCTGTATATATAAATTTAGATTGTCTAGTAGTCATGTAAAAAGAAATAGGTAAATTACCATATTTTTCGCTCATAAGACGCATTTTCCCCCAAAAAAGTGAAGGGGGAAATGCCCGTGCGTCTTATGGAGTGAAAAATACGGTATTTTATTAAATATTTTAACACACCACTTGGTTCAGAATTTTTTTTTTCTTATTTTCCTCCTTAAAACCCTAGGTGCGTCTTATGGAGCAAAAAACATGGTAATTTTAATTATGTTCTACAATATTTAACCCAATAAACCCAAACTATTATTTATACACAGGATCAATTTTAAAACTGAGATATTTTCTTTTTTCATGCAAGTTTTTAAAATCTGGTGTATGTATGACGTTTACAAGAACATCTCAACTCGCTCAATAACATGTCAAGTACTCAAACCATATGTGGCTGGGGCTATGGTACTGAGCAGCGCAGGCCTAGCCTATTGTAGCAATAATCAGCAGTTGTGCTTTCTTCCCCTTAAAACATAAAGAGGACCCTTCACACTGGAACTTCGAGGCTGAGTGATATAGTTTAATAATATAATTATTTATAAGCTTTGTTACTTTCATATATACTTTATAAGCTACAATAAAACGATAGGAAAGTTTATTATGAAACATTAAATATAAAATGTGAATTTCATTTAAGACAAAGTGATGAGTACAGTAACAATGAGCTTTTAAAGTTGTTCTGGCCTGACCTGTGGTGGCACAGTGGTTGAAGCGTCCACCTGGAATGCTGAGGTCGCCAGTTTGAAACCCCTGGCTTGCCTGGTCAAGGCACATATGGGAGTTGATGCTTCTTGCTCCTCCCCCTTCTCTATCTCCCATCCCCCCTTCTGTCCCCCTCCTCCCTCTTTAAAATGAATTAATAAAAAAAAAATTTAAAGTTGTTCTAACAAAACTACCTAAAAATATACCAAGGCCCAGCCAGGCTGGTTGGCTAAGCGGTAGAGCTTCGGCCTGGCGTGTTGATGTCTCAGGTTTTATTCCTGGCCAGGGCACACAGGAGAAGTGACCATCTGCTTCTCTACCCCACCCGCACCCCCTTTCTCTCCCTTCTCCTCCTGCAGGCATGGCTCAGTTTGAGCAAGTTGGCCTCAGGCACTGAGGATGGCTGGTGGCCTCGCCTTAGGGGCTAAAACAGCTTATTGCCAAGTAACAGCCCCAGGGGGTAAAGCAATTGGCCAGCAGGCATCTTGCTGGGTGGATCCTGGCCAGGGTGCATGCACCCAGGAGTCTGTCTCTGCCTCCCAGCCTCTCACTTAATAAAATCAAGCAATCAATCAATCAATCAATATTAATAGCTATAATTTTATAAATACTGAAGTTGTTTACAAATAAAATTTTTTTGGCCCTGGCTGGTTGGCTCAGCGGTAGAGCGTTGGCCTGGCATGCGGGGAACCCGGGTTCGATTCCCGGCCAGAGCACATAGGAGAAGCGCCCATTTGCTTCTCCACCCCCACCCCCTCCTTCCTCTCTGTCTTTCTCTTCCCCTCCCGCAGCCAAGGCTCCATTGGAGCAAAGATGGCCCGGGCGCTGGGGATGGCTCCTTGGCCTCTGCCCCAGGCGCTAGAGTGGCTCTGGTCGCGGCATAGCGACGCCCCGGAGGGGCAGAGCATCGCCCCCTGGTGGGCAGAGCGTCGCCCCTGGTGGGCGTGCCGGGTGGATCCCCGTCAGGCGCATGCGGGAGTCTGTCTGACTGTCTCTCCTTGTTTCCAGCTTTAGAAAGATACCAAAAAAAAAAAAAAAAAAAAATTTTTTTTAATCTTATCCATATCAGTCCAATATGACCCAATTTTGCTGCAATGTTATAGAAGTTAGAACATATGTCCAAACCTGATAGTTCTAACAATCCACCTATTTTTAAAGATTTTTTTTATTTCATCTGCTTCCAATAGGTGGGGGAGGGGCACGTTTTGGGGACATGACAACTAAAAATGGAACACTGTTCGGTAACAACTAGAATTGAAATACCTTGATTTGTTGAAAGACTGAAATTAACAGCTAACTGTAGTCATGAACTATGTATTTACGTAGTTTTACATTCCCACCCCCCAATACCCCCAAAAATCTAGTTAGGCTTCTCCTTTGCATTACCTTTCCTGTTTGAGGTATGGCATTTTTCATTATCCTTGCCACATTTGCAATTGGAAGATATATATCTTGTTCTCTGAAACTTTCTTTTGAACCATTTGTGTCTTCGTGATCATTCATGCTGTCCTCAGTATCTAAAGAAATAAAAACAGTTTAGGTTTAAAGCTTCTCATAAGTTTTACTTTAAGCCCTGGCCGGTTGGCTCAGTGGTAGAGTGTTGGCCTGGCGTGCAGAAGTCCCGGGTTCGATTCCCGGCCAGGGCACACAGGAGAAGCGCCCATCTGCTTCTCCACCCTTCTCCCTCTCCTTCCTCTCTGTCTCTCTCTTCCCCTCCCGCAGCGAGGCTCCACTGGAGCAAAGATGGCACGGGCGCTGGGGATGGCTCTGTGGCCTCTGCCTCAGGCGCTAGAGTGGCTCTGGTCACAACAGAGTGACGCCCCGGAGGGGCAGAGCATCGACCCCTGGTGGGCATGCCGGGTGGATCCCGGTCGGGCGCATGCGGGAGTCTGTCTGACTGTCTCTCCCCGTTTCCAGCTTCAGAAAAATACAAAAAAAAAAAAAAAAAAAAAAGTTTTACTTTAAGATAGAGAAGAAAGACTATCTATATCAATCTAGGATGAGAACCAGTCTGGTTCATTTCCTCATCCTGTATAGGGATTAGGATAGTAGTTTCAGGGCCAGAACTAAACCTACTAATTTCAAACCCACACTTTTGTCCTCACTCTGCCTACTCAAATCCTACCTACTCATTCTCCAGAAAGCTCAATAAAATCACAACTTTCAGAAGTAATCCTTCCTTTCACAAAATATCACAAGTGCCTCTCTGCATCTTTTCTGACACATTTTATAATTCTTTTTATTTCTGATTCCCTCCATTGGATTTGTTTCTGCTAGACACCAGGGATCAGCTTTGTGTCCTTCCCAGGACTCGGTAGCACCTCCAGAGAAAGTGTTCATAAATAAATCACATGACTCAGCTATAAAACGTCCAGACCTTGACCTATGATGATGGCTCCTTGAATACAACTAGATTTAGAGCTTGTATGTTTATCCAAAGCCAAATTATATAGAAAGAAAAACTGGATTTGAATATTACTGACCCAATTGGATTATTTTTAATATGGTAAGGTTTTTGGGTTTTTTTTTTTTTTTTAATATGGTAAGTTTTTAAACAAAGCAATAGCAATGATGAATTTTCAGACACTGGCTGGGTAGCTCAGCTGGTTCGAGTGTCATCCTGATGTGCCAAGGTTGCAGGTTCGATCCCAGTCAGGGCACATAAAGAAATCAACCAATGAATGAATAAACAAGTGGTATGACAAATTGATATTTCTCTCTCTCTCTCTCTCTCTCTCTCTCTCTCTCCCTTCTTCTTAAATCAATAAATAAACAAAAGTGAATTTTCAAATTATGTAGATTTAGATATAACTGAAGCTTTCACAGTCCCTTTTATGATTAAATGTATTATCTGGTAAGTAAACTTCCCACTTTGTATAAATTGAATAGGAAGGCACTTAAGCTGATTCAATATACATTTTTATGTGTTTATTTTTTGTGACAGACAGAGAAAGGGACAGATAGGGACAGACAGTCAGAAAGGGAGATGAGAAGAATCAATTCTTCATTGCGGCACCTTAGTTGTTCACTGACTGCCTTCTCATATATGCCTGGGGGGGGGGGAGGCTGCAGCAGACCGAGTGACCCCTTGCTCAAGCCAGCAACCTTGAGTTCAAGCTGGTGACCTCAGGGTTTCGAACCTGGGTCCTCTGCATCCCAGTCTGATGCTCTATCCACTGCACCACCGCCTGGTCAGCTTATGTGTTTAAAATGATGTTATCAAAATTAACCTGTTTGTATATGTTTCAGGATGAAGTAACTAATTGCCCGTTAAAAATATATATCAGCATTTTTGCCTGACCAGGCAGTGGCACAGGGGATAGAGCGTTGGACTGGGATGCAGAGGACCCAGGTTCAAAACCCCAAGGTCACTGGCTTGAGCATGGGGTCACTCACTCTGCTGTAGCTCCTGCCCCCCCATTAAGGCACATATGAGAAAGCAATCAATGAACAACTAAGGTGCCACAACAAAGAATTGATGCTTCTCATCTCTCTCTCTCCCTTCCTGTTCGTCCCTATCTGTCTCTTTTTCTCTGTCAAAAAATAAAATAGAAAATATATCAGCATTTTTAATCTTACAAATCAGATGCCACAAAACTAAATTATTTCTGATAGGCTGATACAATATTGCTATTC
The DNA here is from genome assembly GCF_036850995.1 of Saccopteryx leptura. Taxonomy (NCBI): domain Eukaryota; kingdom Metazoa; phylum Chordata; class Mammalia; order Chiroptera; family Emballonuridae; genus Saccopteryx; species Saccopteryx leptura. The sequence goes on along the minus strand of NC_089503.1, from coordinate 294,080,818 downwards.
TAATTCCTGAATAGTTCTAACTTAATATTAAATAAAAAACAAAAATAAATCTGTTCATAAGTACTAGAAATAATAGGTAGCAACTCACCCTCTAAGGAACTATTTTATTTACTGTATCACCTGAGAAAGAATTTTCCATATTTAATTCTCAAATAGACAATCAGTAACAAAATTTTAAGAAACTTTAAAAAGGCATTCATACTTCATAGAATTCTTTTCTAGGCCCTGGCCGGTTGGCTCAGTGGTAGAGTGTCGGCCTGGCGTGCAGGAGTCCTCGGTTTGATTCCCGGCCAGGGCACACAGGAGAAGCACCCATCTGCTTCTCCACCCCTCCCCCTCTCCTTCCTCTCTGTCTCTCTCTTCCCCTCCTGCAGCCAAGGCTCCACTGGAGCAAAGTTTGCCCTGGCGCTGAGGATGGCTCTGTGGCCTCTGCCTCAGGCACTAGAATGGCTCTGGTTGCAACAGAGCAACGCCCCAGATGGGCAGAGCATCGCCGCCTGGTGGGCATGCCGGGTGGATACCGGTCGGGCGCATGCAGGAGTTTGTCAGACTGCCTCCCCGTTTCCAACTCCAGAAAAATACAAAAAAAAAAAAAAAAAAAAAAAGAATTCTTTTCTAGAACTCATCATTCTTTAAAGACTATTTCTAATTAAGATGGCATGGCATGCCTTTTTAGACTTTCACTGAATTGTAATGCAAAATTGCTAGTTTTCCTATAAAGACAAACTAACCTAGAACATCATATTAATAAAATTTCCACTTCCTCATTTGTTTCCATTTGAGAATTTGTCTCCAGTTGTGGCTTTCTTACCGTCATGAGGCTGTATGACATAATGACTTCCTCCAATATAGTCGGCAGAAATCCCTAGTTGAGAAGCATCTGTTGTAGAACTGTCACCATCCATCTATGAGGGGGAAATAAAGTTTTTCAATATTCTCCAATAAAACTTGTCAAAAAATAATAGACTCTGTGCTCATGAAATATCATAGGATGGGTCACTTACATTTTTCATAGCTTAAGCTTACTAAAAGAAAACATTTGTATTTCTTGATTTGAAAACCTTTTGATAATTTGCCAACTATCCAAGAGTTCCCTGTCCGTCCTCCATAAACAATAAGCCTAAGCCCAACAGGGAAACAAAATAAGGAAATGAATCTAAAGCACACACCTCCTTCTTTTCAATTGTATAATCCTCATGTATAGTGTAGGCAGGATGATTTACAACCTAACTTATCCTTTGATCAACAAGCAAAACCAAAATTAGTAGTCTCCTGAAAGTCACTTTCAGGTCTCCTGCTAAAGCCTGACGTTCCTAGGCAAACCCTTGTGTTCCTGCTGCAAACTTTGTGGTCTCACAGAAGTTCCACAATAGACAATGTCTTGGTTCAAACTGTTTTGGGTGAGAAGCATATGGATTCCTCGCACAATCGGTACCCACATAACCAACGTACACCCACATTTTGAATAAGCCCATCAACCTCCATTTCTAGCCAAAGGTCAGTTTTCCCTTTTCTCCACCCTCAAACTGTTGATTCTTTAAATAAAAAAGAAAAGGAGGGGTTAAAGAAATTGGAGATCTGCATATACGAATAGGAAAATTATAACCACAGACAAGAGTGAGAGTTAAAATGACTAATTAAAAAAACGCCCACTTAATTAACTTTGCTCAGAGCTAAAAGACTTCTAAAAGGGAAAAACTGAGGGTAGGGGTCCAGAACCATTAGTTTTAAACTGGCTGTATTCCATTTCACCAACATGGTAAATCCTGGAAGTCTTTCTGCTTTGCATATACTAAAAAAGAAAAAGAGATTGGCTAGTTGTGGGTAGAAAAAAAATTAATGCATTATATGAGTAAACAGTGTAGCAAAATTTAAGTGTAATTTAAACAAGCTTTTAGGCCAAATCAAGAGACACTTGATCCTAAACGTGCATCAAGGCCCAGGAACCAGCACAAACTTAATGGTATTCATTGTAGTACTTGAGTCCTTGTTTAACACCTGTCTTCTTTTCCATCTCTGTTGGATTTTTATCTAATACTAAAATACCAGGCTTGTTTCCAAACCTTCAATAACATGGCATTTCTTTGATGCATCTGTTGGCTGTGGTATCTAATTTAACTATAGCTACAAACACACTTCCATAATTTATATCATTGTTCTAAGGGTAGATAACAGAAATCACCTACCTTTAATAACTTGTGAAAGTATAGGGTGCCTATTTACTGATACTTCTTAGTGGCTTTTAAGAGGTGATAAACAGTCAGTGAGCTCTGACTCTCATGCCTACTGATCCCTGACAATAAGCATCTCTACTGGTTCAATGTATTTCTACATAAAGCGAAAATTGCCTTCCCCATCGTAAACAGCTAACTTAATGAACGTGAAACATACCCGAATATGAAATGTTATATTGATCCTAAAATGCAAACAAGATAGTAAGAGAGTAGTCTTTAACAGATAGATATGATGATGGATTTATTAGCTATAAATAAGAGCTCAATTATTGTAGAATAGCTGTGAATTAACTAGTTTTTACAATGCCCTAGGGGACATCAAGGTGCGAAGACAGGACCAGTGGTTAAGAACACACAACTGAAAACAAATATTTTTTAAGGGCAGAGAGGAAAAAAACACTAACAAATTATTTCCAAAATGAATATCCACAGGATACCAAGTCTTTTTTAATTAGCTGACAAGCAGGATACTGTTTAAATAACCAGGATCTGGGAGATTAATTTATAAACATAACATAAAACTATTAAAGGCAAAATGTTTAAATCACATCATCTTGTCAAGCACTGGAATCAGCAGCAAGATTATCATTTGGATTAACAGAATTAACCTCTAAACTTCAGTCTTCTAAAAATCACTTCTGAAAGTACTATTTCAGAGCTGTCAGAATTAAACAGAGAACAGAAACCTGCTAAGGACAGTGTCTGGCACTTGGAGTACTCAGAAGACATCAGATATCCATCATTGTCCCTGCTCTGAAGATAAGCCACATCATCTCTGTTCAGCTGTAAGTTTTCAGTTCTGCAAGTTTTAGTTTTCTTGTCATTTCATCACACTTTGTCTTCCTCTTCTCTTTCTACCATAAAATTTGTGCCCTATACTTTAAAGCCAGTGTTCACCCATCCATCCTCCTGAAATCTTTTGAGTTTACTCCATTCTGCAAGCCAAAAATTAGTTTTCCTGTCTCTGAATCCTCAAGGCGCTTAGTATCTTCCATTTAACAAATTTGCCTCATCTTGGATGCTTACAATATGCTATCCATATAATGAGAGGGGAAACTTGCTACATATGTTCCATAGGTTTTTTCTAGGTCTAAAGCAGCCTATAAAAATTTACAAAATAGGTTATAGATTGTAAGTAAGCCAGTCAACAAATATTTACCAAGTAAACACTTATTATTTAACAGGTCCATGCTATGTGCTAGTAACAAGAGTTGACAACACAGAAAAGTCTCTGTCCTCATCTTGTAGTGATGACAAATGCTATGTAAACTGGGGGCACGAGAAAGAGATGGGAAGTACTTCCAAGGAACAGGTTCTGGAACCGGATCACGTGGTTTGAGTTCCCTACTTACTGGTCATGAGATCCTGAGAAGTAGGATGAGAACAGGACTTACTATGGAAAGACAACCTTGTACAGGGGTACTCAGTAAATGTTATATATAGCTATTAGATACAAAAAATTGTTAGTGCTAAGGAAAACAAAGATGTTTTGTTGTATGCTTTGGTAGTTTATTCCGAAAGGGACCTCACTAGTCTGAGAAGTCAAGGAAGAGTGTCTTAGGAAATAATATTTCAACGGAGACTTGAAGATAAAAAATCAGGCACAAAAGATGGGAAAAGAATGTTCCAGACAAAGGAAATAGGGAGCCTGACCAGGAGATGGCGCAGTGGTCGGACTAGGATGCAGAGGACCCAGATTTGAGACATCGAGGTCGCCAGCTTGAGGGTGGGCTCATCTGGTTTGAACAAAAGCTCGCCAGCTTGGACCCAAGGTCGCTGGCTCGAGCAAGGGGTTACTCGGTCTGCTGAAGGCCCATGGTCAAGGCACATATGAGAAAGCAATCAATGAACAACTAAGGTCTCGCAACAAAAAACTGATGATTGATTCTTCTTATCTCTCTCCGTTTCTGTTTGTCTGTCCTTATCTATCCCTCTCTCTGACTCTCTCTCTGTCCCTGTAAAAAAAAAAAAAAAAAAAAAAAGGAGTAGGGAAATATAGTCCTTGTGGATTAGAATGAGTTACGGTAAAGTAGGGGCTAGATCAAGCAGTGCCTGTGAACAAAAACAAATGCAAAAAGAATTTTAGCAAAGGGCAAATCAGATTTCTTTCCTAAAAGATCACTCTGGCTACAGTCCAGTGGAAAACTGAACTAAGGGGAGCAAGACTGGGGCAGACCAGAAAGACCACAGCGCTGTAGTCAGGGCATGGCTTCGGGCAAGGAGGTCACTCCAGTGTCTGGAGATGGAGAGATGGAGAGAACAGAAGCTGCAGAGATTTTAGCAGTAGGTGAATCAACACACTTGGTAACTGATTGAATTAAGAGCTGGAGGAAGAACCAAGGATAATGCTGGGATTCCTGGAACTGGGTAGACAGATGGCCACCACTGCATAAAATAGGAAAGGAAGGGTTGAATGTTGGGCCCTGCAAAGAGCCTGGCTGAATGTGGTGACCGTGAATGCATAGTGGTATTAGTATGTCTACTTGTTACACAGGCCTAGTGTAAGGACAGAGAAGCTAAAGTACTGGATTTCATGCAGACAACAAAGAGGGAAGAGCATGTAGGAATGTGACAAGAGAACAGGTAGAACGATGAATCGTTAGATTCCAGGGAACTGGTAAATATGGATAGAGTAATTAAACCCCATTAAATTAATTTAGTGACTATTCTAATTATTTAGCTGAAAATATGTAAAATTAATGGTCAGATAGCTAAGCTAATAAATTTTTATTCTCTAATTTTTTCATGTAGTAGTATATAAACTATACTAATAATTTGTTGTACAAATGCAGTAGATAACGCTCTCTTTAATAAGTTTAACATTTACTGAACCCTTTCTAAATATCTTACGCAATGTTCACAACCCTGTGAAGGAGGTGAGAAAAAAATGGAGATGACAGGAGGCTGTCTTGCCAAAGCCAGAGTCTCAGATGCCACGTTTTTATAGTATTTGTTCCTGCTAGTTTTTCCTATAGTCCTTATGCCTAAATCTTTAATTTGTCCCTCCTAAATGCTAAGTCTCTTGATGGTATATAAAACATTTAAAGTTGCTTCTCAAACAAGGACAATATTGTCATGGTAAGAAATGCACCAGGTTTCAGATTCACCTTACAGGAGGCAGTGATGGAACACTGCTTAGAACACACTGTCTGGGCAGACACCGGACTCCCCACTTACTAGCTGTATGTCTTTCTGCACCATCATCTTTGTACTTTGACTTCCCCTTTTTCAAAATGGGGTTGCTATGATAAAAAGTACTTAGCAAAGAGTATAATACATAGTAAGAACTAGACAAATAAAACCTTGTGTGATTACTGTCCCTTCAAATACAGTTCTCATCATTCCTTCCAGGTATAAAAAGTGGATCTCCCACTTAACCTCACTATTTTATTTTCAATCCCATCTTACGGGCTTATTAAAATCTTAGTGCTAGAATGGGCCTTATTTAGGGATCACCGGGTACAGTTCTTTTATTTTAGCAGTGAGGCAATCATAGCTCAAGGAAGTTGTGACATGCCTGACGTCAACAGATAAGAGTAGCAGATCCAGAACCACATTTCCGAGCAGGTCAAGTGGTATCTCTCCACTAGGTCATCCTGGGAAATCCCCACTTAGACCATGCAGTTCTCCTCTCCATCTAAACATCAGTTATGCATCTTCAGACTACTTTTTAGTGATACCCTCCACCTATCCAAATACCATTCATCCTTCAAGGCTCATTAGAAGGCTTACAGGCTCCTTCCATGACTTTTCCAATTTCGCAGGCCTACCACACCTCTGTTCTTTACACTTATTCTATCCTTAGAACCAGCATTTTCCATCCTGTACATAACTGTCCTTGAGGTACTCAGTTCGATTAAGCCCAACCAGATAGCGTCTCAAAAACTGGTACAAGCTTTTTACCCCGTAGCTTTGACAGGGGCCCGCAGGAAATACTATATGCCAAGTCACTAAAAAGGAGAAAGCAACAGGAATAAGTATAGGTACTTACTATCTGTCTAGATTTGAAAGGCATTCATCCTATCAGGAATCTCCAATATAAAATCAGTTATAATTTTGTTTCCAGCTAATTACTATGCAAATTACACTGACAACCAAAACATACTCACCGTCATGAAATACTGTCAGAACCGTGTTGTCAGTGGCCTTCCAGAACACCCGTCTAAATTGGTGTCTAATCTTTGCCCAAATTCAACCTAGAAGGTAAACATGTCTTAGTAGAACTGTAAAGCCTACAGGTTTTCTTCTTTGTTAAATTTTAAAAGGCATGTGTAATTTTACCTACTATTCTTATTCAATGGAGTGCATGGTATAAAACTGTGCAAAAAGCAGGCACCCAATAAATGTTTGTTAAATTGGAAGATTTCTTTTGAAGAACTCATATTTAAAATAAGTTGATTCCATGGGGAGGCGGGAGTATACCAACCACCAACTGCTTTTCCAACATAATCCTGAATTTAGTCATGCTCATCATAAATATTCATCACAACATACCAAATTATATAATATGCAAGAGACCAAAAATTACACATCTAAACTACTGAAAATATAAACACCCAAGACACAATATCAACCTAATTTGGGGAGTGGTTTTTTGAATGAGATACAGGGGACCAAAAGCTCAAAAGGGGAGAAAAATTTATCTTAGAATATAATGCTTTTAAATATCTCAGATTATACTGGAAAGAAGATACACGCTGCCCAGAGAAGATACTGTACATAGAACAACACCACAATCAGTCAAGACTTCTATTTATAATTTTAAAGCACCATCATTCTGGACTAAAATTGCATCTGAACAGCTCTTCATTCTCACTGTAAATAGCTCAAAAAATTGGTTTTCCCGTTTTTTCAAATGAAACAATTAAAGGAGGAGTGTCAAAACAAAAACATCCTTTCAATGTTAATTTTAAGGGGAAAAAATACTCATATATATTCCAGGACGAAATCTAGTAAACAGAAAAAACTGGAGCCACTGAATTGAATTTTTTAAAAGCCCATTACAAGGGTAGAGGCAGCAAAGACAGGCTGACATTACCTGCTATAATCGTTAAAGTAATTCTTAATTTCTTTTCAAATATTGTGCTCTTTCTAATCCTCAAATTATTTAGAAAATTCCTTCCTTGTAGCTATGTGGTTGTTTTTTTTTTTAAGGGTGTCTTTGAAAAAAAAAATCCTCACAACACTTAAAATATAAAAGCCACATATATTTGTATATTCTGCTTGGTGGGGGAGGGGCATTTACACCTCGCCGCAAGCACTCACCCCAACCGTTGAGTATTTATTTAGTCAGTATATTAAAAAACACCATCACCTCATATGGTATGTGTTTTCTTAAGACAGGTTATGATATATGTAAAAGCTCAAGGGAATGCACACATCTGTTTAATGTTTGAAGAAATGCAAATCTGCATCCAAGAAAAGCAGCAGACCCTTGCTCCACCCTCCCTTCTGCATCAACAACCGGAGTTTTGCATCAATAATAGTCCTTTAAATTAAGCTATTAGAGCAGTGTGGAAAAGGAGTAACTGAAGTGCCTTTTAAGGAATTCTGATTAAACTTTCAATACTTTACAAATTAAACCCCTATTTATTAATGCCACTTATGTTGACTGGTTTACCTCATCACTTTCTAATGCTGATTAGTTTGCATAGGGAGAGCCCAGACCACCCCAGTGATTCGTGCCACGACCCACGGAACTGTGAAGTCTAAAAGGATTAGTGGGATGCTGCCTTTTTTTTTTTTTTAAAGATCATATGCTACCTAAACTTGTTTAAATTATCTTGTTATAGTGTTTTGGAGGAGATTAGAACTTGTGGGTGCTCCGTAATTCTTTGTTCTCGGAGACTACCGCTCCTAAGGCCCGACACATCCTCCTCGCCTCCCACCCAAGATTAAACCTTAGTCCAATCCGAAAGGCTTCCTTCCCACCTTCGGGGCAAGTCCAGGGACCGCAAGCCGCCAGATGGCTGCATTCTTTACGGGAAAACCAGACTGCGGGAAGACCAAATCCATTCCTTCCTCCCGGGGACCTCGCTTCCTCCCCACGAAGGTGCGCGGGCTGGCTCGGAACCCATCTGTCAGTCCCGCCCGTGCGGGGCGGCCGCCCTGGCGCGCGTCCCCCGACTCGCCCGACCTGGCCCGGGGCCCGCGCCCAACGCCTGTCGCCCGTCCGCCGCGCGGTGCCCCGGGTGCTGGGGCGGACAAAGCGGCCGGGCCCCGCATGCCCCCGCGGGCGGAGGAGGGGCGCTCCCCGGGGACCCCCGCACGGCTGCCAGGCCGAGGGGCAGGGTCGGGGTCGGGGTCGGAACCGCGTCCCACCGCCCCCTGGCTGGCTCCCCGCACAAAGATGGAGCCGGCGGGGGAGCCACCGAGAGGGGGCCCGACGGTGCCCCTGCGCCCATTCTTCGGCCTCTGGCCCTGAGCTCGGCGGCGGCGAGCGGGAGGCGGCCTGGCCCGCGTCCCGCCGCTCCTCGGGCGGCGCACAAAGAGCCGCGCCGCGGCCCGGTGCCCGCTCCCCGGCCGGCCCGCAGCGGGAGCGGCCTCGCAGGCGCCGAACCGGCCCCGGCCCGGGCGGGAGCGCGGGCGGGAGGGAGACGAGTGCCCCCGGCCACGGCGGCGTTGGCTGCGGGGACGGCGCCGGGAGGAGACGGACATTTCATTCGAGCTAAAGTGGAGTCGGTTTAGGAGCGATCATTGGCCGAAGCGAGACACAAACCTCCAATGCAGCCCTGGTTGGCTCCCGTCTCCAATCGGCTGTTTGGTTGGACAGAAAATGGCTGCGAAGGAACCAGTCCCAGCGCGGAGCTCCTCTTCCAGCACTCGGCCTCCCCTCCCTCCGCCGCGGGCCGCTTCCCTTCGCGCGACACCCTCCCTCCGCGCCTCCCGCGCGCCCGCCCGCCGTGGCCCCGCCCCGGCCCTACCGCGTGCGCCGAGCCACCACCCCTGCGTGAGCTAGCGGAGCGGGCTGCGCCCGGGGTGCGCGGTGAGCGGGCCAGCGCTCTCTTTGCCGCGCTGGGGCTTCCAGGGGCCAGGATCCAGCGAGCTACCAAGGTCTGTGCGGGCTTTCTTCCCACGGTATTTCCCTGGGCCTCTGCCAGGTGTGATTTCTCAGGCCTCCCTCTCTTTTCAGCCCCCACCTCTCCCACGTGGAAATGTCTCACCCGCCTGAGTGTAGCTGGCCTGCGCCTCGATTTTTAAGAAGGGGAAACCAAGGGCAGAAGCTGCCAGCCAGGGCGACACCTGAGCCACTGGGTAGATTTGAACGACAGTTACCTCCTGGACCGCCTTCAGCACCTCGTGTTTTCCTTGTGTCCCTATTAACTTTGCCAAGTGCACTACGTTCCCTCAGACTTGGTTACTGAGCTTCAGTGTTGGCTTTTCAGATTTCAGCTAAAGATACAATCATACCTGGCCTGTGGTGGCCAGTGGGTAGAACGTTGACCTGGGACTGCTGAGGCTGCCTGGTGGAAACCCTGGGCTTGCCAGGTCAAGGCACATAGGACAAGCAAGCAATGAAGAACTAAAGTGAAGCAACTATGAGTTGATTCTTCTCGCTCCCGGTCCCTTCTCTCCTCTCTCTGTAAAAATCAGTAAATAAAATCTTAAATAAATAAAAAAAAATAACGATGCAATCCACTCCTTCAGGTTTAACAGATTGGTCAGTCTAGCCAGCCTTCATCCCAACTTAAAATATTGAATTTCCTGCCCTCCCAGCCCCCAATCCTCCCGACCACTCCCATGTAGTTGCAAATTGACTTGTGGCTTTTCCCAAACAGATGACATTTAAGCTGCAAGAAAACATAGCTCACTCTCTCCTCAGTGTAGCCAAGTTCCCTTGCAGTCTTTCCCCGACTGCAGTCTGGGTCGGACTTCCCTGATCTTGACCATCACAGATGGGCGGCGAGCCAGAAGCCACTCACTGCATAGGGTGGCAGGATTTCTGCAAAGGGAGACGGAATCGCCTTCCTTTTACTTCCACTAAAGAAATGGCCCTGGCCCGTTAGCTCAGCAGTAGAGCCCGGCATGTGGAAGTCCTGGGTTCGATTCCCCGCCAGGGTACACAGGAGAAGAGCCCATCCGCTTCTCCACCCTTGCCCCTCTCCTTTCTCTCTGTCTCTCTCTTCCCCTCCCGCAGCCAAGGCTTCTTTGGAGCAAAGTTGGCCCCAGCACTGAGGATGGCTCCATGGCCTCCGCCTCAGGCGCTAGAATGGCTCTGGTTGCAGCAGAGCAATGGTCCAGATGGGCAGAGCATCGCTCTCTGGTGGGCATGCCCAGTGGATTCCGATGGGGCGCCTGCAGGAGTCTGTCTGCCTACCCCCACCCGGCTTCTCACTTTGAGGAGGGGGGAAGTGGCATGGTGCCACATTAAAGTTTCCAGCTTTAATCATTTAGAAATATATAGGCATGTTTTATTTATAGAGCTCCTACTGTTTCATCGCATATTTTAACATTTCTGCAGCAAATAAAGAAGCAAAGACAAATGGAAGTCTCCAAATTATTCCAAGAGCAGTATGGAGCAATGCCACTGTGGAATCAGACAACCTGATTTGAATCTTAGCTCCTTTTGCAGGCTTGCAACCCTGGCCAAATTGCTTTAACCCTGCGTGATAGTTTGTTTACTCAACCTCCACAATGGGATAATACTAGCTACTTCTTACCCTTGTTTGGAATTAACATCAAGTAACTACACACAGAAAGCCTTAAATCTTTTGGCTCATCTCATATCTCTTATATGATATAAATTTTAATCTCCATCAAACTTTTAAAAACTGTTATTTGCTTTAAAAAAAAATAAATTTGGCCTGCGTTTTACTCCCTTTCTCTATGATTGTCCATAAAGTGGAGGTTTAGGAGCAAAATGACGTGCTCAAAGGCAGGAAATATAATAAAAAGGGAGTAGTGGAATCAAAAGTATGACTAATCTACACACTGGATGATGAACCAAAACATGTTAAGATGACTGTTTTCTCTGAGCTAATGTATTATTTCAGTATCCTTGATCTAATCTACATACTTAATTCAGATGCAAAAAAGTTATTCAGCACCTACTGTTTACCAGACACTGCTAGGAGCCCCAGGGCTACAAAGGTGAGTAAAGCACTCTCCTACCCCTGGGAGCTATTCATTCCAGGCCACTGGGGACCTAGTCTACACCCTCTCTTCAGTAGAATCCCAGATCCTCCTGCCTTGACAGCCTGTCCTTTTATATCTGTATTCAGGAAGCCCCGATGTTTACAATTTTTCATGATCACATGGTGAAAGACGTGTGTATCACACTTTAGTCTTGGGAAAGACATTATAGCTAATCTAAACTTGGTATTAAAGTCAGAGGACAGGTGATTGTATGGTATATGGAACCCACAGCTGCCCCTGAGTTTGCACCACCGTTTATGATTCATAATTCAGCAAACAATGAAACAATCTCTGGCACATTGAAAACTTCCCAGTTGGATTTTACTTTATTATTTTGATGAGGCCTCATGGAATTCCCATGATGACAGTGATTGGCCTCTTGCCCCTCACTTCTCAATTCAGTCTGTGGACTGAAGGTTTGAAGGGATTTGGCTTCTGTTTCCCTCCTCTCCCCAACCTCACCACCTTCTAGACACACTAGTCTTGGCTCTGCTAAACACACACACACACACACACACACACACACGCGCGCGCGCGCCTCTTTCCTGAAGGTGTTAACTTGCTTCTTTTCATCTCTGAGGTCTCATTTCTTCAAAGAGTCTTCCTCTGACTTCCCCACCCAGTTACTCTTTACAATGTCATCCAGACATTTCATCCTATGTGAAGGCAAATACTATGCTCACTCCAATGCTTAGCTTAATTAGATTACCTTGTTTTTTTGTTGACATAAATGTATACCAAGTGGGAATACTTCTCATTACCCCCACTACTACCACCATGGTTCAAGCCACATCCCTCACCTCCTATCCTGTCTTCCTGCTTATGTCCTGGGCTACAAAGCAACCAGAATAATCCTTCCAAGTTGAGCAAAGGAAAAAAAACTGATTGTTCTTTGGCCATAGTACAAATAACTACAGATTCTATTTTAATTTATCAATGACAAACTCCCAAGCAATGACAGGCCCTTGCTTCAGAAAGTTAGCGAATCAGCACTCCAGTAATCCAGCTGATTCCTTAGCTAAAGGTCAACTCATCTCTAAACAGTCCAGTTTCTAAAAGTCCTAATCTCTGAACCCCATGCTTCCCAAAACATTGTGCAAGATCACAGATTTCTTTGTTCAGAGATACTGTCCTTTGCTTAGTAAAACATATATTCAACACTATTTATTTGTTTCTTTCAGATTTAAATTGTGGCCTCTTCACTAGACAAAGCCCTATGGGATTTGGGATCTGTCCACTCTCTGCTCCCTATCTAACTTAATCTCTTCCTACTTTCTCCTTTGCTCACTCCATGCCTTGTCCCTATTTCTGGCAGGAAGACTCCTGCTTCACTGCCTTTCCATTGGCTGTTCCATCTGCCTATTACATTCTCCCCTCAGATATCCATATAGCTCACTTCACCTCCTTCCTTTTTTTTTTTTAGAGAGAGAGAGAAGCATCAATTTGTTCCACTTTAGTTGTGCCATTGATTGCTTCTCATATGTGCCCTGACCAGGGCTCAAGATGGCAATCTCAGGATTAAGGTGGCAATCCCAGGATTGAGCCCGAGACCTCGGGCTCCAGCCAGCGACCTCAGTGCTCCTGGATGGCACTCTGTCCACCAGACCACTGGCCAAGGCCTTCCACTGATTCCTTACAATGCTATCTGTATATTTAAATAAGCAGTTTCCTCTTCCAGATTTTGCAGGTTTGCTTTTGACCTTCACCAGTCAGCTGGTAGCATTCTTGGGCAGGTGGGGCTTTCTTTTGATGCCTCTGTTAGGGCAAGGCCACTGTATATTCTCTGAAGTTGGGGGTAGTACTGCTGGCTGGTTTCTGAGGTTGGGTGGAACAGCTCACTGGGCTCCTTGTTTGGGTGGAGCTTCTGGATATGTGCCATGGTCATGTTGGGCCACTAGCCCTACAATCACCTCTGGTCCAGTGAGGTTGCAGTCTCTTGGGCACAGTGGGCTACTGGTTGGACACAGTAATTAGGCTGCTACAGGTTGGGCTCCATGTTTAGGTAGGGCCCTGAAGTTGGATGGGACTGCAGGCTGGGCTCGACTGCTGAGTATGGTTGTAGGCTGGGCTCTGAGGCTGAGTGCTGCTGTAGGCTGACCCTGTGGCTTGATGGCATTGTGGGATAGGCTCCAAGTCTTCCTGGGATTATTGTTAAAGCTCCCTGGTTATGTAGGACCTGGGGTTATGCTCAAAATTTGGGCAGGGCTGGGGCATGGCTCTCAAATGGGGCTATAGGATGGGCTTCTTGGCTATCTGGGTTCTCTGGACAGGCTTCCTGCCTGGGTAGGACTTGAGGCTTTGCTCACTAATTTGTTGTGGCTGTGAATTTGCTTCCCTAGTTGACTGGGAATCCAAATGAGGCAGAATTGTTAACTGAGCTCTCTGGCCAGACAGGGCCACTGGCTTCACTCTGTAGACTGGCACTACTGCTGGCTGGAGTCTTTGCTAAGGTTCCCAACAAACAGAAACATGATATGCCCTTTGAGGCCTGCTTACTGTAAGCCTTGAACCACATCCTTCTCCATCTCTACCTAATCCACAGTGGTCTCTATGAGGCAAGACCTGAATGGGCTTGTCAGGAAGCATCCTGCAACTTTGGGTGAGTTGGATGTCCACCTTTTTCCTACTGGAGAAACTGTTGGTCCTGGGGGACACTGTGGATACAGTGCTGTGTCAGCCTGGAGGAGGGTGATACAGTCAGAATATAGCCATTCCTCTTACCCTTCCAATGTAGTCCTCAGTCTCTATATGTCAGAGGGATGCTTCAGCCTCACCACTGGGTGCTGGGATTTTCACAATGGTGATTTGTCCATAGATCATTGATAGATGATTTTCTTGGGATGAAGACTGAAGTTGGAAAGGACCTGTGTCGCCATCCTGGTGACCTATTGCAGTTGTGAGCAGTCATCAGATGTGACATAAGTCAACTTTAGTGTGCACTCAGCTAGGGGTAGTTTGCTCCTTTCAGTCATAGTAACAGGGAGCTTGTACTTCTCATTGAGCACAGTTCAGAAACTAATTACTCCCTTATAACCGTCAGGGATAAAATAGTTTTTAAGTTTCAAGTTTGTGTAAAAGGAGTTTCTTGATTAGGAAGCATGGGTTTATATAAAGCCTGCTGATCCTATAGGAAGTGGGATTGCTCAAGGAGTGTCTCTCTAACTGGTATCTTTAGTGTAAATAAAACTGGAATCACTCTTAAAAGATTCATGACATGTAGTGTCAAGGATGTTTGGGGTGAAAACTTATATTCTGGTCTCATATGGGCCTTGAAATGATATGGAGCAAATTCTTCAGGCAGCAGAAAAAAATTTGATGACATGAAGTAAGAGACAACTAACTTTTAAATGGGAAGGAGAACTTAAATAAAATGATTCTGGATTTAGAACTAAAAAGAAAAGAACAAACATTCCCCTGTGGCATTTGAGCTCCCATCAATAATACAGAACTGCATAGGAGAAGACAAGATGGCAATGGAGTAGGCAGACATACCAACTTCTACCTCCCAGAACCAAAGTAGATTACAAGTTAATTTTAAGAACCATCACCTGGAAAAACCAACTTTGGACTAAACTAAGAGGACTCTTCAACCAAGACACACTGAAGAAAGCACAAAGGGACTGGTAGGAAAGGCGGAAATGCGGAGAGGGCTGCCCAGCTCCCTGGAGTGAATGGCAGCTGGGAGAGACTCACGTGGCGGAAAGTGAGTTTAGCAGAGAGGGGAGGGTTCTGAGTCCCAGGAACAAAGCCCCAGCCTGCAGCCCCAGAGCCTAGAAGAGGTATGCACAGTATTTAGCTGGAAACAAGTCAGGATACTGTTTGTGAGAAAGAGACTGATTTTGCAGACCCAGGATTCTTCTTAAAGGGACCACGGCAGAAAATCTCTCCCACAACCACTCACCAGGGGCTCTGGGGGACAGGGAGAGAGGAGAGAACCGGAGTAGCAGGAAGAAAGGGTAATCTAGGAGGCACAGGGAGAAATATTTTGAGAGATGGCCACCCTAACCTCTGGGACGAGTCACTCCCCAAATATGAAGTGAATATTTCCCCTGGAAACAGCAATACAAGCAAAGGGAAGCAGGAACCAGCCAAACAATCCCTCCCATGGCACTCAGAGCAGAGTCGCTTAGAAGGAGGGAGCTTTCGGGACTACAGTAGTGAGTGTTAGAGTCTGAGCTGCAGCTCCCCACCCACACGGCTGAGGGCTCGCTGGAGGGTGGGCGGTGGTGGGACGCAGAAGTGCGGTTCTGTCGGCAAGGGCAGAAGCCAGCTGGCCACCACTGAAGCCCAGGTGTAAGCTCAGTCTTGCCTGGCTGGGGAGGAGGGGATGTGCAAAAGTGGTCAAGCCCAGCTGCGGGCTGCCTGCAATCCAGCCTGCGGGGGAAGGGCAGGAGCCCTGGAAGGGGTAGAGACCTGCCCTTGAGCAAGGGCGCAGGAGCCCAGCCCTGCCCCGCATGAGGAACTGAGGCTTGTGGCCTGACTTGGGAGCCAGCTCCTCCCACAGGGGTGGAGCCAAAAGCCCAGAACAGGCAGAGTCCCGCTACTGAGCGTGGGCACGCAGTCTCGCCCGGCCTGTGGAGCCAAGGCTTGCGGCCGTCCCACAAGCAGGCTCCTCCTGCAAGGGCAGGGCAAAATCCAGGAATCAGGAGGAGACCCACAGCTGAGCAAAGGTGCTCACCCCTGCCCTCAGGGCCAAGCATAATCCCACCTGTGGGGGTGGGGCGAAGGCCAAGGCCACCGAGGCCTGTACACCCGAGCACATGATTACAGCCACTCCTGTGGAGAGGCAGAAACCACAGCAACAGCCCCAGTGGGCTGGCACCAGCAACGCCCATACCTGAACGCCGTAGGCAGCAATAGCAGATGGGGTGGCGGGCCTGCAGACAGACCACACCTAGGAAACACAGAGGCCACACCCAGTGGACTCCAGTGGCCACAACCTTCTTTTACACAGACAAAATGAGAAGGCAGAGAAATGCAACACAAATGAATCAAGAGAAATCCCCAGAAAAGGACCTGAATGAGTCAGATATAACCAAATTATCAGATGCAGAGTTTAAAATAATGATTGTTAGGATGCTCAAAGATATTAGAACAACAATAGATGGCCATTATGAACACCTAAAGAGACAGCAAATATAAAAAAGGACATTGAAATAATAAAAAAGAATCAGTCAGAAATGACAAATACAATATCAGAAATGAAGAACACAATGGAAGGAATTAAAAGCAGGATGGATGAAGCTGAGAATCAAATCAGTGAGTTAGAGGACAAGATAAATAAAGGCATGGAAGCAGAGCACAAAAAAGAAAAGAGACTCAAAAAGTCTGAGGAAACTCTAAGAGAGCTCTGTGACAACATGAAGAGAAATACCATCCGCATCATAGGGGTTCCTGAAGAAGAGGAGAAAAAACAGGGGATAGAGACTTTGTTCAAACATATCATAGCTGAAAACTTCCCTCAATTAAGGCAGGAAAACATCTCACAAGTTCAAGAAGCACAGAGAACTCCATTAAAGAGAAACTCAAAGAAAAATATACCAAGACACATCATAATTAAAATACCAAAACTAAGTGATAAAGAGAAAATATTAAAAGCTGCTAGAGAAAAAAAGATTATCACCTATAAAGGAGGCCCCATAAGGATGATTTCCTACTTCTCAACAGAAACACTTGAGGCCAGAAGGGAATGGCAAGAAATATTCAAAGTAATGCAGAACAAGAGCCTACAGCCAAGACTACTCTATCCACCAAGACTATCGTTTAAAATTGAAGGAAAAATAAAAAGCTTTCTAGACAAAAAAAAAAACTCAAGGAATTCACTACAACCAAACCAATGCTGCAAGAAATGCTAAGGGGCCTGTTGTAAACAGATCAAAGGAGAAAAAGACTATAGCAAAAGAGGAATACAGTTTTAAAGAATAAAATGGCAATAAACAATTACATATCAATAATAACCTTAAATGTAAATGGATTAAATGATCCAAACAAAAGACATAGGGTAACTGTGTGGATAAGAAAACAGGATCCATACATATGCTGTCTACAAAAGACACACCTTAAAACAAAAGATGCATATAGACTGAAGATAAAAGGATAGAAAAAATATTTCACGCAAATGAAAATGAAAAAAAAGCTGGGGTAGCAATACTTATATCAGACAAAATGGACTTTAAAACAAAGACTATAGTAAGAGATAAAGAAGGTCACTACATAATGATAAAGAGAGCAATCCAACAGGAAGATATAACCATTATAAATATCTACGCACCTAATACAGGAGCACCTAAATATATAAAGCAGACTTTGATGGATTAAAGGGTGAGATCAACAGCAATACTATAATAGTAGGGGATTTCAATACCCCACTAACATCACTGGATAGATCCTCAAGAAAGAAAATTAACAAAGAAACAGCAGACTTAAAGGACATACTAGATCAACTCGATTTAATAGATATCTTCATAACCTTTCACCCTAAAGCAGCACAATATACATTCTTTTCAAGTGCTTATGGTACATTCTCTAGGATAGACCACATGTTAGGGCACAAAAGCGGTCTCAACAAATTTAAGAAGATTGAAATCATATCGAGCACTTTCTCTGATCACAGTGGCATGAAACTAGAAATCAACTACAACAGAAAAACTGAAAAATACTCAAACACTTGGAAACTAAATAGCATGTTATTAAATAACAAATGGGTTAACAATGAGATCAAGGAAGAAATTTAAAAATTCCTAGAAATGAACAATAACAAGTATACATCAATTCAAAATTTATGGGACACAGCAAAAGCAGTCCTGAGAGGGAAGTTCATAGCATTACAGGCATACCTCAAGAAGCTAAAGAAAGCTCAAATAAACAACTTGACCCTGCATCTAAAAGAACTAGAAAAAGAATAAGTAAAGCCCAGAGCTAGTAGAAGGAAGGAAATAATAAAAATCAGCACAGAAATAAATGACATAGAGGTTAAAGAAACAATACAGAGGATCAATGAAACCAGGAGCTGGTTCTTTGAAAAGATAAACAAGATCGATGAACCTTTAACCCGACTCACCAAGAAAAAAAGAGAGAGGACTCAAATAAATAAAATTAGAAATGAGAATGGAGAAATAATAACTGACACAACAGAAATATAAAATATTGTAAGAAAATACTATGAAGAACTGTATGCCAAAAAACTAGACAACCTAGATGAAATGGACAAATTCCTTGAAACATAGAATCTTCCAAAAATTAATCTGGAAGAATCAGAAAACCTGAACAGACCAATTACAACAAATGAGATTGAAACAGTTATCAGAAAACTTCCAGCCTGACCGGCAGTTGCACAGTGGATAGAGCATCAAACTGGGATGCTGAGGACCCAGGTTCGAGACCCCGAGGTTGCCAGCTTGAGTGCGGGCTCATCTGGTTTGAGCAAAAGCTCACCAGCTTGGACCCAAGGTCGCTGGCTCGAGCAAGGGGTCACTCAGTCTGCTGAAGGCCCGCGGTCAAGGCACATATGAGAAAGCAATGAATGAACAACTTAGGTGTCACCATGCACAATGAAAAACTAATGATTGATGCTTCTCATCTCTCTATTCCTGTCTGTCTGTCCCTGTCTATCCCTCTCTCTGACTCTCTCTCTGTCTCTGTAAAAAACAACAACAACAACAAAAAGACAAAAAAAAAACTCCCCAAAAAGTGAAGTCCTGGGCCTGATGGCTTCACAAGTGCATTCTACCAAATATTCAAAGAAGAACTAACTCTTATTTCAAAAAATTCAAGAGGAAGGAAGACTTCTAAGCTCCTTTTATGAGGCAAGTATAATTCTGATTCCAAAACCAGGCAAAGACAACACAAAGAAAGAAAATTATAGGCCAATATCCCTGATGAATTTAGATGCTAAAATCCTCAACAAAATATTAGCAAACCGGATCCAGCAATATATGAAAAAAAATCATACACCATGATCAAATGGGATTTATTCTTGGGAGGCAAGGCTGGTACAATATTCGCAAATCAATCAATGTGATTCATCCTATAAACAAAAGGAAGGAGAAAAACCACATGATAATTTCAATAGATGCAGAAAAAGCATTTGATAAAATCCAGCACCCATTCATGATCAAAACTCTTAGCAAAGTGGGAATACAGGGAACATACCTCAACATGATAAAGGCCATCTATGACAAACTCACAGCCAACATTATACTCAATGGACAAAAATTAAAAGCAATCCCCTTAAGATCAGGAACAAGGCAGGGGTGCCCTCTTTCACCACTCTTATTCAACATAGTTCTGAAAGTCCTAGCCACAGCAATCAGACAAGAAAAAGAAATAAAAGGCATCCAAATTGGAAAAAAAGAAGTAAAACTATCATTATTTGCAGATGATATGATATTATATATAGAAAACCCTAAAGTCTCAGTCAAAAAACTACTAGACATGATAAATGAATTCAGCAAGGTGGCAGGATATAAAATTAATACTCAGAAATCAGAGGCATTTTTATACACTAACAATGAACTGTCAGAAAGAGAAATTAAGGAATCAATCCCTTTTACCATTGCAACCAAAAAAAATAAAGTACCTAGGAATAAATTTAACCAGGGAGATTAAAGACTTGTACTCGGAAAATTATAAAACATTGATAAAAGAAATCAGGGAAGATACAAACAAGTGGAAGCATATACCGTGCCCATGGTTAGGAAGAATAAACATCATTAAAATGTCTATATTACCCAAAGCAATTTATAAATTCAATGCAATACCTATTAAAATACCAATGACTTACTTCAAAGATATAGAACACATATTCCAAAAATTTATATGGAACCAAAAGAGAACACGAATAGCCTCAGCAATCTTGAAAAGGAAGAATAAAGTGGGAGGTGTCATACTTCTGGATATCAAGTTATACTATAAGGCCATTGTACTCAAAACAGCCTGGTACTGGCATAAGAATAGGCATATAGATCAATGGAACAGAACTGAGAACCGAGATATAAACCCACACTTTTATGGACAACTGATATTTGACAAAGGAGGTAAGAGCATACATTGGAGTAAAGACAGCCTCTTCAACAAATGGTGTTGGGAAAATTGGAAAGCTACCTGCAAAAAAATGAAACTAGACCACCAATTTACACCATTCACAAAAATAAACTCAAAATGGATAAAAGACTTAAATGTAAGCCGTAAAACCATAAGCATCTTAGAAGAAAACATAGGCAGTAAGCTCTCTGACATCTCTCACGGCAATATATTTGCCGATTTATCTCCACGGGCAAGTGAAATAAAAGACAGGATAAACAAATGAGACTATATAAAACTAAAAAGCTTCTGCACAGCTAAAGACAGTAAGAACAGAATAAAAAGACAAACTACACAATGGGAGAATATACTTGACAATACGTCTGATAAGGGGTTAATAACCAAAATTTATAAAGAATTTGTAAAACTCAACACCAGGAAGACAAACAATCCAATCAAAAAATGTGCAAAAGAAATGAATAGACACTTCTCCAAAGAGGATATACAGATGGCCAATAGGCATATGAAAAAATGCTCAACATCACTAATCATTAGAGAAATGCAAATTAAGACCACAATGAAATATCACCTCACACCAGTCAGAATGGCGCTCATCAACAAAACAACACAGAATAAGTGCTGGAGAGGATGTGGAGAAAAGGGAACCCTCCTGCACTGCTGGTGGGAATGCAGACTGGTGCAGCCACTGTGGAAAACAGTATGGAGATTCCTCAAAAAATTAAAAATTGAACTGCCTTTTGACCCAGCTATACCACATTTAGGAATATACCCCAAGAACACCATAGCACTGTTTGAAAAGAAGAAATGCACCCCCATGTTTATGGCAGCATTGTTCACAATAGTGAAGATCTGGAAACAGCCCAAGTGTCCGTCAGTGGACCTGTGGATTAAAAAGCTTTGGTACATATATACTATGGAATACTAAGCCATAAGTAATGATGACATCGGATCATTTACAACAACATGGTTAGACCTTGATAACATTATACTGAGCAAAATAAGTAAATCAGAAAAAGCCAAGAACTATATGATTCCATGCATAGGTGGGACATAAAAATGAGACTCAGAGACATGGACAAGAGTGTGGGGGTTAGGGAGTGGGGGCAGGGGAGGAAAGGGAGAGGATTGGAGAAAGGGAGGGGTACAAAGAAAACCAGTTAGAAGGTCACGGAAGACAATTGGACTTTGGGTGATGGGAATGCAGCATAATCAAATGTCAAAATAACCTAGAGATGTTTTCTCTGAACATATGTACCCTGATTTATCAATGTCACCCCATTAAAATTAATTTTTAAAAATACTGCATAGTAACCTTTGTTAACTATAGGAAGGGAGGCCAGCAGTTTTTGATCATTTACTCTCTGCCAAGCTCTCTGCTGATGTTTTGCTATATGTTGTAGAACTTCATTTCCTTAAGTAACAAGTGAGGTGGGTGGTAGCTACCCCATTTTAGGAATGATGGAGCTATTTGTTAGAGAGATTCAGTGGCCATGTCTCCAGAATTGTCAGTAGCCCACTTGGGCACAGAAGTAACTAGTCTCTTAACTATAGTTAAAGAAGGGCCACTGGAAAGCAATACTTTAGTCGGCATACTTTATCAACAAAGGGCCAGAGCCTGACCAGGTGGTGGCACAGTGGATAGAGCATCGGACTGGGCTGCGGAGGACACAGGTTCAAGACCCTGAGGTCATCAGCTTGAGTACAGGCTCATCTGGTTTGAGCAAGGTTGCTGGCTTGAGCAAGGGGTCACTTGGTCTGCTGTAGGGCCTCAGTCAAGGCACATATGAGAAAGCAATCAATGAACAACTAAGGTGCCACAACGAAGAATTGATGCTTCTCATTTCTCTGCCTTCCTGTCTGTCTGTCCCTATCTGTCCCTCTCTCTGTCAATAAATAAATAAATAAATAAATAAATAAATAAATAAATAAATAAAAATAGGCCCTGGCCAGTTGGCTCACTGGTAGAGCGTCAGCCTGGCGTGCAGCAGTCCCGGGTTCGATTCCCAGCCAAGGCACACAGGAGAAGCGCCCATCTGCTTCTCCACCCCTCCCCCTCTCCTTCCTCTTTGTCTCTCTCTTCCCCTCCAGCAGCCAAGACTCCACTTGAGCAAAGTTTGCCCCAGTGCTGAGGATGGCTCTGTGGCTTTTGCCTCAGGTGCTAGAATGGCTCTGATTGCAGCAGAGCGAGGCCCCAAGATGGGCAGAGCATCGCCCCCTGGTGGGCATGCCGGGTGGATCCTGGTCCCGCACATGCGGGAGTCTGTCTGACTGCCTCCCCGTTTCCAGCTTCGGAAAGCTACAAAAAAATAAAATAAATAAAATAAATAAATAAATAAAAATAAAGGGCCAGATATTAAATAGTTTATTCATTACAGGCCATATGGTGTCTGTTGCAACTGATCAATTCTGCTCTTGTATTAGGAAAGCTGTCATAGATAATCTGTAAATAAATAGGAATGGCTGTGTTTCAGGAAAACATAATTTATAAGAGCAGAAATTGGGCCGTTTGGTGACCCCTGCATTAGAAGGACACAACTTTACGAGAGCAGACTGGTGTGTTCTATCAGAGGAGACAAATGCATTCTTTTCACACCTGGCACATGGTAATGGCTCAATAATTATTTAACAAGCCAGATCCATGAGCCTATATTTCTAGTGATTTAAACAAATACAAGTAGACTTTAACTGCATTATAATAAAAAAAAAGGTAAGGTATCAAAAAAGGTTCTTTTTAAACAAGATTGATCACTAGATCTTGTCAGAGGAGCTTACAGGCTTTGGAAGCCATCAATAGGAAGTGGAATGATGTGAATTAAGCTTAGACCTGTTTGAGTACTCAGAATTGATGGCATTTAAAGATGTACTTCGCCCTGGCCGGTTGGCTCAGCGGTAGAGCGTCGGCCTGGCGTGTGGGGGACCCGGGTTCGATTCCCGGCCAGGGCACATAGGAGAAGTGCCCATTTGCTTCTCCACCCCCACCCCCTCCTTCCTCTCTGTCTCTCTCTTCCCCTCCCGCAGCCAAGGCTCCATTGGAGCAAAGATGGCCTGGGCGCTGGGGATGGCTCCTTGGCCTCTGCCCCAGGCGCTAGAGTGGCTCTGGTCATGGCAGAGCGACGCCCTGGAGGGGCAGAGCATCGCCCCCTGGTGGGCAGAGCATAGCCCCTGGTGGGCGTGCCGGGTGGATCCCAGTCAGGCGCATGTGGGAGTCTGTCTGACTGTCTCTCCCCGTTTCCAGCTTCAGAAAAATATATATAAAAAAATAATAATAAAGATGTACTTCTAGGACATAAAGGCAGAGAGATATTTAAGAACTATGAAGGAACGGTCAGTAAGTCATAGTGATTAAGTACATGTCGTAGTATGAAAGAAAAGGTCAAGAATAGCCCCGAAGATTTGAGCTACAATAATCTAAAGAAAAATGGTATTGCCACCAACAACAAAGATGCCATGGCTGAGCTCCAGGGTTGCAAGAAGACACTGTGGTTAGATTTGGCACGATATTGAAGTCAGAGTGCGCTCAAGTTCCTCATCCTTTCCTCCTTCCATGCTCCTAATCTCTCTCTCTCTCTCTCTCTCTTTTTTTTTTTTTGACAGAAACAGAGAGAAAGTCAGGGAGAGGGACAGATAGGGACAGACAGACAAGAAGGGAGAGAGACTAAAAGCATCAATTCTTCGTTGCAGCTCCTTAGTTGTTAATTGATTGCTTTCTCATATGTGCCTTGACTTGGGGGAGGGAGCTCCAGCAGAGCGAGTGACCCCTTGCTCAAGCCAACGACCTTGAGCTTCAAGCAGTGACCTTTGCACTCAAGCCAGAGACCATGGGGTCATGCCTATGATCCCAGGCTCAAGCCAGCAAACCTGCACTCAAGCTGGTGAGCCTGTGCTCAAGCTGCATGAGCCTGTGCTCAAGCCAGTGACCTCAGAGTTCGAACCTGGGTCTTCCGTGTCCAGTCCGATACTCTATCCACTGTGCCACCACCTACCTGGTCAGGCCCAAGTCTTCTTATACAGTGTCAGATTATGCCTGTGTCACTAAGGAAAATTTCTGGTTTAGCCATTCAACAAAATTTCTGTTGAGCATCCACTGTGGGCCAAGCATTGTCTGAGGCACTACAACCATCCACTTGATTATTGCTTTGCTATCTCTTTGCATGTTTAAGAAATGAATACCAAAAAAAAAAAAAAATGAATACAGAGTTGGTAGATTTTAAACACTCTAGTCCCTCTTGTGTTATATTTGATAAGTAACTTTTCCAGTTAGTCTGTCCATTCACATCTATAGCCCAAGACTGGTCTGTAGACCAAATTCCCATATTTTCTGGAATTGCTTTTGAAAGAAATTGAGGAAAGAATTAGAAAACTTCTGTGCATGATGAGGTTCTAGCATTCAAAACAGAGACTCTCAAGTTCAACAGGCAAGTAAATGTCAAGGCCAATGAAAATGCCTCTGTAGCATTAGCTTCATACAGATGATGTACTACTATCTAGAGTAGAAATGAACCTGGGCCTTTGGACTTGGCAATTGTTTAGCTAATGGTCTCCCGAGAGTACTCTGGAACACAAAGCTCTGGCATTCTACTCTCCTGTATTACTTGGTGTAGGTCTCCTGTCAGAGCTCCTCTTGGTTAATGGTATCATGTCTACTATGGACAAAGAAATTTAATATAGACTCTGAGAAGGAGACCATTTTAAGACAATGTTACAGGTGCATGCGATATCTGAAGAAAGGTAGTTGGGTGGACAGGGGAAAGTTTCAAGCTTAGCTCATTAGAAAAGGACAGAATAGGTACAGGGAAGGAGGGAGAGACAGGGTGACAGTGAGGCTGCTGTGACAGCAGGAGGTCAGAAAAAGCACTGCGCTGTTGCACCAATGTCTCTGGCATGTCCCTGGTCATGATGGGCAGAGGGAGAGTGAGTTGTACTGTGTCCTATGGTTACTGACCTCATCCAGAAGGTAGTCTCTGACAACAGTACATAGAAGTCCCAAGAAACACCCCTCTTTCAGAAAGTCTAAAGCAAATTAGACTGTTATAAGAAACAAAGTGCCTGACCAGGCAGTGGTGTAGTGGATAGAGCAATGGACTGGGATGCAGAAGACCCAGGTTCGAGACCCCAAGGACGCCAGCTTGAGTGCGGGCTCATCTGGTGTGAGGAAAAAGCTCGCCAGCTTGGACCCAAGGTTGCTGACTTGAACAAGGAGTTACTCGGTCTGCTGAAGGCCCATGGTCAAGGCACATATGAGAAAGCAATCAGTGAACAACTAAGGTGTTGCAACGAAAAACTGATGATTGATGCTTCTCATCTCTCTCTGTTTCTGTCTGTCTGTCCCTATCTATTCCTCTTTCTGACTCTCGCTCTGTCTCTGAAAAAAAAAAAAGAAACAACGCAATCTTATATAATGCAAAGCACTTTATTCTTATAAATAACATTAACACTAACTTTGAACACCACTGAAAACTCTGTAGAAATAATAAGAACCCTTATCAAAATATGATAAAACTTTCTACAAACACAATGCCAGAAATCTTGGAAGAACTGTTGTTTCCTGAAATTCCTTTCAAGTTATCTTTGAGTGGATCGAAAGGATCAGTGACTCCCCAAGAATTTAAGATGTTTTTTAAGTTGAAATGATTTTGGATCCTAAATCTAGAAAACAAAAACAAACCATCAACTTTCACTTGAAATTCTTGTTCAGTATACTTTTATGTGCAGCATGTAGCCTCCAACCCCCCAACTTGGATGTCGGGGTTCCCTAGGCTCATGTCCGGCTGTATCTTTCACTGCTCCTTCCCATAAACCCTACCCAGTGCATAATCCAACCACACAGGACTCTCTCACCTCTATACCTTTGCACCTGCTGTTCTTTTCAGGTGTCTTAATATTTT
Source organism: Saccopteryx leptura (assembly GCF_036850995.1). Lineage (NCBI taxonomy): Eukaryota > Metazoa > Chordata > Mammalia > Chiroptera > Emballonuridae > Saccopteryx > Saccopteryx leptura. The sequence goes on along the minus strand of NC_089503.1, from coordinate 294,054,522 downwards.
TATTGCCTTTGAATTACTGTCCTTTCCTCCAAGTCCAAATCAATTGTTACCCCCAATTCTGCAGCTGTTTTTTGACCTTTGATTATTAAAGCCCCATTTACACTTTGTTCTAAACTTCTGATGTATAGAACATTTTGCTCTCTGTTACTGTTATTTATATCATAAGGTACTAGAGAAGAAAGGCTATCCCTTTTAATTTTTTATTTCCTAATAATAATATTACTGAGGGCTTACCATGTGCTTGGCACTGAGAAAAGTATTTTACGTGAGTTTTTTAATTTCATGTTCACATAACTATGTTATTATCATCTTCACTTTACAGATGAAAAAACTGAGGCTTAAAGAATGAAAGAAACTTGCCCAAGACAACAATAAATGCGCAGGGGAGCTCAACTCAAATCCAGGCTGTCTGAGTGCAGAGCTGGCCGTCTGTGTTTTGCCACCTCTCATCCCACGTGGCATCTCACATATAGTAGGTGCAGCAAATTTGTCGACTGACAACTAATAGAGTGTCTCATTCAATATATTTATAACTGATAAGACATATGTTTATGTGTGCTATATGCAGCATGTACCTTCAACACACAGCTGGGAAGGAAAGCAAGTTCAAGCTTTGGTTTTCCTAGTAAGTCCTGAGAGCAAGAAGAATGAACACATCAACTTTGCACTATTTCTGCAAAGGCAAGGTGTTTAAATTTTACTGTTGAAGCACCTTTAGAAGGACTGCTGACATTATTTTTCTTTGAAAATAAAAAAGTTTAAAATGGAATTTACATGGTCTTTTTCTACAAACCATGCAGGATTTGTTGGAGAGTAAAAATACTGGACAAGACCATCAAATATCAAAGGTCTTCACTGCCATATGAAACAAAGTGACCTATATATATATATATTTTACAGAGACAGAGAGTCAGAGAGAGGGATAGACAGGGACAGAGAGAGATGAGAAGCATCAGTCATTAGTTTTTCATTGTGCATTGTGACACCTTAGTTGTTCATTGATTGTTTTCTCAGATGTGCCTTGACTACGGGCCTTCAGTAGACCGAGCAACCCCTTGCTCGAGCCAGTGACCTTGGATCCAAGCTGGTGAGCTTTTGCTCAAACCAGATGAGCCCGTGCTCAAGCTGGCGACCTCAGGGTCTCGAACCCATGTCCTCGGCATCCCAGTTCGACGCTCTATCCACTGTGCCACCGCCTGGTCAGGCATGACAAATATTTTAAACAAAAGTATCAGAGTTACTCATAAATGAATGTTTTGGATCCTGAGAATAGTCTCCAATAAAGGAACATGCTTTCTCCAAGTCAATGCTGACATTTCTATATATAAAAAAAAAAGAAATTTAGATCATCTAATTTCTTAAATACTTAAAACACATCTTTTGAAGACCCTTAATACTAAAGCATAGTGGTTAAGAGCATGAACTTGAGAACCCAGGGCTGGGATTTGAACCCTAGCTCAGCCTCTCACTGGCTGAAGGACCTGGGAGAAGTTACTTTGCCTCTTTTGTCCTCAGTTTCCTCATTTGTTTTTTAATTTTTAAATTTTACTTAGAGAATTAATTTTAACACAGTGACATTGATCAATAAGAGTACATAGGTTTCAGGTAAACATTTCTATAGCATTTGAACTATTGACTATGTTTTATGCTCATCACCCAAAGTCAAATCATTTTCTGTCACATTATTTGTTCCTTTTTAAACCCTACTCCCACCCCTCTCACATTCCCTTCCCCCTGTTAACCACTTCACTCTTATCTATGTCCATGAGTCTCAGTTTTATATCTCATGTAATCAAGGCTGCATGGTACTGGCAAAAGTGTAAACATTTATGCCTATTGAATAGAATTTAAAGTCCAGAAATAAACCCATACATTTATGGTCAATTGATTCTGACAAGTGTACCAAGACAATTCTGTGGGATTTATCCATAAATGACACTGAGACAAGTGGATAGCCATATGCAAAATTGAAGTTGGACCTTTACCTCACACCATGTACAAAAACTAATTCAAAATGGATCAAAAACCTAAAATAAGAGCTAAAACTTTTATAAAAAACAAAGACATAGATCTTTGTGACCTTGGTTTAAGCAATGACTTTTTTTAGATATTACATTAGCCTGACTGGGCAGTGGCGCAGTGGATAGAGCGTTGGACTGGGATGTGGAGGACCCAGGTTCGAAACCCTGAGGTCGCCAGCTTAAGCATGGGCTCATCTGGTTTGAGCAAAGCTCACCAGCTTGGACCCAAGGTCGCTGGCTCAAGCAAGGGGTTACTCGGTTTGCTGTAGCCCCATGGTCAAGGCACATATGAGAAAGCAATCAATGAACAACTAAAGTGCCACAATGAAAAACTGATGATTGATGCTTCTCATGTCTCTCCATTTCTGTCTGTCTGTCCCTACCTATCCCTCTCTCTGACTCTTTCTCTGTATCTGTAAAAAAAAAAATCAATAAAGAAAAAAAATTTAAAATATATAAAAAAAGATATTACATTAAAAAACACAAAAAATAGATTAATCTAACTTTGTTAAAATTAAAAACTTTTGTGCTTCAAAAGACACCATTAGGAAAGTGGAAAGACAGGCTATGGAATGGGAGAAAACGTTTACAAATTACACATCTGATAAAGAACTAGTATCCAGAACATATAAAGAACTATTACAACTCGGCCTGACCTGTGGTGGCGCAGTGGATAAAGAGTCGACCTGGAAATGCTAAGGTCGCCGGTTCGAAACCCTGGGCTTGCCTGGTCAAGGCACATATGGGAGTTGATGCTTCCAGCTCCTCCCCCCCTTCTCTCTCTCTGTCTCTCCCTCTCCTCTCTAAAATGAATTTAAAAAAATTAAAAAAAAAAGAACTATTACAACTCAACAATAAAAAGACAAATAACCAACTTAAAAGTAGAGAAAGGATTGAAATAGATATTTCCCCAAAAGAGATATATAAATGGCTAACAAATGCATGCAAAGATGCTTGACATCATTAGTTATTAGGAAAACACAAATGGAAGTCACATTGAAATACCGTTTCACACCAAGTGGGATGGCTACAATAAAAAATGATGTGGCTTTGTCTTTCTACAGCTGTTACACACAGTTAGGAGGTCAGACAGGCTGCTGTTGTCTCCAGCCTGAGGAGGAAGCCAGAGTACAGAGGAACACTTGCAGGAGGGCAGCGCAGGTGAATGGATCCTAATTAACATAACTAAAAATAACTATACAGTTCCTGAAGGTAAGCTTTTTAATATCCCTACTTCTTTTTTTAATTTATTCAGTTTTAGAGAGGAGAGAGAGAAAAGGGGGAGGAGCAGGAAGCCTCAACTCCCATATGTGCCTTGACCAGGCAAGCCCAGGGTTTCAAACTGGCAACCTCAGCGTTCCAGGGCGATGCTTTATCCACTGCGTCACCACAGGCCAGGCAATGTCCCTACTTTTTAATACATAATTTGAGGAGGTAGTCTTTATTCTCTGCCTACCTCCCTTCTCTCCATAAAGGACTTTTAAAAAAAATTGTAAAATATATACAACATAAATTTTACCATTTTAACCATTTTAAGTGTGTAATTCAGTGGCATTAAGAGCACTCACATTGTTGCCTAACCATCATCAGTGTTCACTTCAGAATCTTTTAGCATGCTAAACTGAAACTCTGTACCATTAAACATGAAGAGGGACTTAAAAAAAAAAGGTGGGCAATAACAAGTGTGGACATGGATATGAAAAAACTGGAACTTTCATACATTGTTGGTTGGAACTGTAGAGAACTGTCTGGTGGTTCCTCAAAATGAAAAATGTAGAGTTAACACTTGACCCTGTAAGTCCATTCCTAGGTATATACCCAAGATGATTGAAATTTATATCTACAAAAAAAATGTGCACATGACTGGTTGTAGAAGCCAAAAAGTGGAAACAAGCCAAAAGTATCTTGGCACCTAAATGTCTATAAACTGAGGAAGGGATAAACAATATGTAGCATATCCATACAGTGGAATTTTATGCAGCCATAAAAAGAAAGAAGCACTGCCCAGGCCAGTTGGCTCACTGCTAGAGCGTTGGCCCCGTGTGTGGAAGTCCCGGGTTCAATTCCCAGTCAGGGCTCACAGGAGAAGCGACAATCTGCTTCTTCACTCTTTCCTCTCTCCTTTCTCTCTATCTCTCTCTTCCCCTCCCACAGCCAAGGCTCCATGGGAGCAAAAGTTGACCCGGGCGCTGAGGATGGCTCCATGGCCTCTGCCTCAGGAATTAGAGTGCCTCTGGCTGTAGTGGAGCAACTCTGGTAGGCATAGTGGGTGAATCCGGGTCTGAAGCATGCAGGAGTGTGGCTGTGTGCCACCCCCCCTTCTCACTTTGGAAAAATACAAAAAAAAAAAAAAAAAAAAAAAAAAAGAAACACTGATATATGCTATAGTAGGGATGAACCTTAAAAACACTGTAAGTGGGCCCTGGCTGGTTGGCTCAGTGGTAGAGCGTCGGCCTGGCGTGCAGAAGTCCCGGGTTCGATTCCCGGCCAGGGCACACAGGAGAAGCGCCCATTTGCTTCTCCACCCCTGAGAAGAGCAGAGTCTGTCTCTGTCTCTCTCTTCCCCTCCCCCAGCTAGGCTCCATTGGAGCAAAGATGGCCCGGCGCTGGCCAGGTGGGCGTGCCGGGTGGATCCCGGTCGGGCGCATGCGGGAGTCTGTCTGACTGTCTCTCCCCGTTTCCAGCTTCAGAAAAAACAAAACAAAAAACAAAAAAACACTGTTAAGTGAAAGAAGCCAGACACAAAAGCCCACATATACTATCATTTTATTTATCTGAAATGTCCAGAATTGACAAGTCCATAAAGACAGGAAGTAGCTTAGTTGTTGCCTAGGGCTGTGGGGGAGGGGTGATGTGGGTGACTGCTATTGGGTATGGAGTTTTTTTTTGAAGTAATGAAAAATGTTCTTCAGTTAAATAGTGGTGATGGCTATGTAACTGACGATATGCTAAAAAATCTCTGAATTGTACATTTTAGAAGAATAAATTTTATGGTATATGAATTATATCTCACTTTTTAAAAAAGAGAAAGAAAACTTCCTTAGTAAAGCACAAGCCATATATCACAATGATTAGCAGCAGCTCCTTGAAGGAAGGGCAGACTCATTCTGGATCTTTGAGATCTGGTGGGTCTTACAAATACACATATGACTTATAATACTAGAAAAAATTGCTCATGCTTAGCTTCCTGCTATGTTGAACAAATAACTAAGTGTTTTATTCATGAAACAATGATATATTTGACATTATTACTCTTTATTTTATTTATTTTTTATTTTTTATTTATAGAGAGGGGGATAGATAGGGACAGACAGATGGGAACGGAGAGAGATGAGAAGCATCAATCATCAGTTTTTCGTTGCGACACTTTAGTTGTTCCTTGATTGCTTTCTCATTTGTGCCTTGACCGCGGGCCTTCAGCAGACTGAGTAACCCCTTGCTCAAGCCAACGACCTTGGGTCCAAGCTGGGGAGCTTTTTGCTCAAGCCAGATGAGCCCATGCTCAAGCTGGCGACCTCGGAGTCTCGAACCTGGGTCCTTCCGCATTCCAGTCCAACACTCTATATACTGCGCCACCGCCTGGTCAGGCATTACTCTTTCTTATGGGGCATTACTTCATTATGGATATTAATGACCCTTATTAATACTGTCAGGCCTGGTGGTGCAGTGGATAGAGCGGCAGACTAGGATGCAGAGGATCCAGGTTCGAAACCCCGAGGTCACTGGCTTGAACGCGATCTCACCAGCTTGAGCGCAGGCTCACTGGCTTGAGTGTGGAATCATAGACATGACCCCAAGGTTGCTGGCTTGAGCAAGGGGTCACTTGCTCTGCTGTAGCCCCAGGGTCAATGCACATATGAGAAAGCAATCAATGAACAATCAATCAATGAACAACTAAGATGCCACAGTGAGGAATTGATGCTTCTCATCTCTCCCCCTTCCTGTCTGTCTGTCCCTCTCTCTGACTCTCTCTGTCTCTGTCAAAAAACAAAAAACAAACCAGAAATACTATTGTCAGTTTCCTTGACTATTCTTTGGTATGTGATGCCCCTAATGAAGATTAATAGTCTCTATACATTTTATTTTATTTTTTATAAATAAAAGGTTACTTTGGGCCTGACCTGGTGGTGGTGCAGTGGATAAAGCATCGGACTGGGATGCAGAGGGCCCAGGTTCGAGACCCCAAGGTCACCAGCTTGAGCAAAGCTCACCAGCTTGGACCCAAGGTCGCTGGCTCAAGCAAGGGGTTACTCGATCTGCTATAGCCCCACGGTCAAGGCACATATGAGAAAGCAATCAATGAACAACTAAAGTGCCTCAACAAAAAACTGATGATCGATGCTTCTCATCTCTCTGCGTTCTTGTCTGTCTATCTCTATCTATTCCTCTCTCTGACTCTCGCTCTGTCTCTGTTAAAAGAAAAAAAAAAAAAGATTACTTAGGAAGCTAGACATCATAATTCATTGAGAATTCACTAAGGCCCCTTTGGTAATGTTTAACCCAAAGGCACACTTTATTGCCACACAATTTTTGCACTGTTGCCCACGGTGTGCAGAAGTTTTTGCTCTTGCTAACTAAAAACCACAGGCTGACTATAGACTCTGGAGCAGATCACACTAAATGATGAATAAATGATTTGTGGAACTAGAGGTAAATTCTTGCCCAAATGCTGATTTTGTGTCACCATGGTCCAAAGGTTTGTACCCAAATCTAGACCTAAAATAGTTTTAATTCTTTCTCTACTTATTCCTTAAAGAATTTTAAACTTTTTTTTAACTTGCTGAGTTTTGTCCATGAATTAGCCTCATTTCTCTAAAACCTTCTGTCCTTCTTGGACAGCAGCCTTGATAATCTCAAGATTTTTTTAAAAAGTTGTCAGAATGAGATCATGTTAACTACAGCTTGTGTTCCTGTGATCTCTGCTCCCCGTCCCTTCCCTGTCCTCCAGTGCTCTTCAGCTTGTGTTCCTGTGATCTCTGCTCCCCGTCCCTTCCCTGTCCTCCAGTGCTCTTCAGCTTGTGTTCCTGTGATCTCTGCTCCCCGTCCCTTCCCTGTCCTCCAGTGCTCTTCAGCTTGTGTTACTGTGATCTCTGCTCCCCGTCCCTTCCCTGTCCTCCAGTGCTCTTCAGCTTGTGTTCCTGTGATCTCTGCTCCCCGTCCCTTCCCTGTCCTCCAGTGCTCTTCAGCTTGTGTTACTGTGATCTCTGCTCCCCGTCCCTTCCCTGTCCTCCAGTGCTCTTCAGCTTGTGTTCCTGTGATCTCTGCTCCCCGTCCCTTCCCTGTCCTCCAGTGCTCTTCAGGGTTATCCCTTAAGATTCACAGGTTCTAAAGGCAGAATCTGCGACAGCTGAGAGTTCTCAGTAGAGCTGGGCATTTCCCTGGGGCCTCTTCCTTACTTACATCAACTGTTCCAGGATGAGGTCAGCCATCTGCCTCCGAAATCCAAAATGATTATGGCAAATTTCTGCACCAGGTTGCCTTTAATCTCTACTTTTAACATTGAAAGCTCCTCTTCTTTCACTGAGCTCTTCTCAAACGTAACAGAAAGATTAGCATTGCGTCTGCTGCAGTCCAGAGAGAGCTGTTGAAATATCCAGTGTTTGTGCTTTGATTTGAGGTCCAAATATTTGGTTTGGGGAGATAGGCTTTATCTTAGAGTTAAGTTCACCTTCTGCCCTGGCTGTGCCAGATGCCACTTTATACCTTGGCCCTTACTTACTGGGTCTCTCTTTGGGTGTTTTTATTCCAGTGCCTGGACTTATTTCAGACTCCTGGAGGGAGCACCGCCAAGGCCTGGGCCCAGCCCAACTGAGAGCCTGGTCAGGAGAGGGGGCCCAGGCGGCCAGTGGGAAGGAGTGGGAAGAATCCACGCACTGGAAATGAGTCTTCACTTAATGCTGACCCAAATTCACTATACGTTTACCCTCATTTCAAAATGTACTGGAGACACTCTTCATTTACACAAATTCAACGGGCAATCTTTTGCAAAGTAATAAGTTTTACAAATAGGTTTTGCAAAATCTAGCACAATCGGCCCTGGCCGGTTGGCTCAGTGGTAGAGTGTCGGCCTGGTGTGTAGGAGTCCCAGGTTCGATTCCCGGCCAGGGCACACAGGAGAAGCGCCCATCTGCTTCTCCACCCCTCCCCCTCTCCTTCCTCTCTGTCTCTCTCTTCCCCTCCCGCAGCCAAGGCTCCATTGGAGCAGCGTTTGCCTGGGCGCTGAGGATGGCTCTGTGGCCTCTGCTTCAGGCGCTAGAATGGCTCTGATTGCAGCAGAGCGAAGCCCCAGATGGGCAGAGCATCGCCCCCTGGTGGGCGTGCCGGGTGGATCCCGGTCCGGCGCATGTGGGAGTCTGTCTGACTGCCTCCCCATTTCCAACTTCAGAGAAATATAAAAAAAAAACTAGCACAATCATTTAACTTTTTAACAATCTGTGTTTTTATCAATATCTATTGGGTTTTCTTAAAGAAAGGCTCACTTCTATCTACTAAGAGGTGAGAGAAAGAAACCTTCAGCCCAGAGAATTAAAGTCTTAACATTTTGTGGCTTAATTTGCCTTCTGATTAGAATGATACCTGTATTTGTTCAATTACATAAGCTATCTTGCCCCCATGTGGTTTGGAAAAGTGACAGTTGTATGCTCTTAGTATGTGATAGCTTGGGGTACCTTCTACCACTGTGACTGCACTGCCCTTTTCTACATATCTGGACAGCTGTCTGGGACATGAGCTGGCATGGGGGTCTGGGGCCCATAAGGCCCAGTGGGGGTGTAGTAACTCTTCTCAAGAAGACCCCAGGAAGTTAATTCCTTCCAGTCCGTGTCATGAGCTAGACAGAAGTGACTCTGAAATGGACCCAAACCCTAGGGTGACGCCCCTTTGGCCTACCCTGTAGGGGTACATGCGACAAGCTGACCAAATGATTAAGGATAAACCCTCGAGTGAGACCACCCGTGCTTTCTAATCCAGGCCTGGCTGACCGCAAGAGGCTGCAGAGCCTCCTATGGCGATGCTGCAGATGCTTACCTGGGCAGGAGCACTTCCATCTGGGTTCTCCTCAGGCTGGAGGTCCAGATGTGGATGATTCTTGCTGTAAGGTGATGCTCAGAGTGGCTCAGTGGAGTGTCTTTGTCATGTGGCAGCACCAGGAGGAGACCCCCTGCATTTCCCACGTCAGGCACCTCCAGCACCCCCACCTGATGGCCCACAGGGTCCTGGAACTGGCCTGGAAGTTCAGTGGATGGGGGAGTAGATTTGTCCCAGTCGCCAGGGGAATCAAACAATGCCAGACCCTGGGAAGGACCAGCTCTATTAGATAGAAACAATACACTTTATTAACAGGGTGTCCACCTCACTCTCAGGAAGCAGTTTGAGGCCAAAAACCATTAGGTGCTATGATTACCTTCTCTGATCCTAGGACCTAGAATTTTGAAAATACCCTTATAAGGCTTGAATAACAGGGCCTGCAGTGGTTGGGCATGATGGGGACTATGACACATGGGAAAACCATAGACCCTGTCTTAAAGGGAGAGCCTCTACAATCTTGGCCTAATATGGCCATGTGGGGACCCAGCCTCTTGTGCCAGATCTTCCTAAATTTGAGAGAAAGCCATAAACCCAAATGCCATCTGACATTTTCCAATTTTAAAAATATTGCATAGGCCTAACACAACAATCTAACAGGCAGATTTGAGCAGATAATTTGTATCCTGTGACATAAACAAACAGGTCTCCAGTTGGACAGCTGGGAGCTTGTGGGCAGAGGCAATGGCTGGTCAAGGACAAGTCCAACCCACTGGGCAGAGCACATTTTCAGAAGTACATGATGGGACAGGTAGCAGCAGACACAGATGGCAAAGATTGCTGGTGAATGCAGAGGCAGTGGCCAGACCCAGTGAAAGGGCAAGGAGGACAAGTAATGTGGAGCAATCCCAGCAGTCTGGGATACCTGGCAGCCTCTAGGGAGCTCCACCTGATCCCTCCCCTGGGAGGACAGCAAGCCCTGGGCCCCAGTGTTGGGTACATCAGAGGTGGCTGGCCACTAAGGCAAAATCTTAGGCTCAGTAGGGAAGACAGGGCATGGGTCATACTTCTTACTTCATCTGTCCAATAGAGGTTGTTTACTCAACCTCTATTATGTGCCAGCCACCGCGCAGTGCATGCTGGGAGGAGCAAGAACATCCCCACCTGCTGCCATCACACAGCTGACAGTCAGCTCATCCAGCACGGGTCACAGCAGCAATGGGCAGGTGTTAGGAATAAGAACTATATATAATACATTGTAAATGTATATTTACTTATTCAGTAGATGTTCCATTCCCATCTTACTTGACCTCTACTAATAATTATTGGCTGAATAAACAAAGGAATAAATTCACTGAGCACTCATAATATGCCCTGCATGGACTCAAAGCAGGAGGAATAGCAAGCTTTCTGAATGCCAAAGTTTCTAAAACACTGATTTAAGTTGCTTTGGCTTTCTCCTGAATGGGAACACTTTTAGTCCCACAAGCTGGAGAGAGCTAAGCCTGGCAATGCAGAAGTGGAGGTGTGTGGGACAGGGTGGCAGGGTCCCTTCCTCCCTTGCCTGCTGGGACCCCACTGAAGTGTCCATACCACACACCCATCCATCAGGATGGGGGCTGCCTGGCACGTGCTGGCATGAGTGACCGTCCAGCAGTGTGGGCAGGCACAATGGTGGTATCTCAGGACCATGACACTTTGGTGCAGGCATGCTCTCAAGAACCTTTTAGGCATGACTCTCAATCTTCCATTCCTTCTCAGCACCAAACAGTGAAGCAATGTTCATTGTATACGAATACCTGCCAGGGGAGGGTTTGGCCCCAACTCGCCCATTTACTAAGTGCACAAGGAAATGTCAATCATGAAAGGGGTTTCTCTCCCCCCTCTGCTTCCTCATGGTCCTCTCCTGGACCCCCACCTTCCCTTACTCTACACACAGAGGCCACCATAGGGAAACTCAGCCTGCCCCTTGCGGAACAGACACTGGCCTCCTCTCCAGGTGCCTCCTGCTTCCAGGGGGGGGAAGGAGCTCACCGTGGTTGACCTGGGCCAGTTGGTACATCATAGGGACCTGGAGGCCGAGGCCCTGAATACAGGTGAAAGACAGGAGCTGAGTGTCTGTGGAGGGGAATCTTTGCCATCAGTCGCTTTGGAAAGACATGGTGCTTATGAGCACCAGCTGAGCAAATGCTGCAGCACCTCGGTCCCATGCCGAGCCCCCTGGGCCCTCACCTGCAGGTGGGACACGGGCTGTGTGGCCGACACACGTTCGGGAGGGTGCTGAGGCATCCACGAAGCTGGGCAGTGGTGCGATCCAAATAACTTAACAACTGGTTCTCTGCTCTAATGACCATTTTCAGTATAAAAAAACACTATTTCATACATTTAATACTTAAGTAAGAACAATAAAAGCGGCACACAAAACTAGATTATAAGAGTTTTAAAATATTAATGAAAAAATATTAAATAACATCTGACAAAAAACAATAAAACTGTTATTTAAGATATCTCCATATTGCTTCTTGATCAGGGCACACCAGCGCAATCATAATATATCAGGGGAATTTGGGGCACAACACACAGCTGAAACAAATGACAGCTTGTCACCCCCTGGTGGTTTGGCACTTTTCCTCTTTACGTTATAAAGTAACAAACACGAGGAAAATTAAAATGTAGTATTTCATCAAAGGTATAATGAGTTTTATGAAATTAATGAATAAATATTACAAGCATAGTTTTGTCAAGTTTTTTTCACCTATGGACAGAATGAACATTACCATAGGCGCTTAGAATACACTGTTGTGCAGATGAACATTAAAAAAGAGTGAGGAATGTAAATTTGTGATTTACACATTGGGTGGCTGCCCAGGTGCCCACCTTAGAGAGAACCCTGATCACAAGTGCCATTTTAGCAACAGGTTCACCGAACTCAACAAAAAATTAGGTATCGGTTCTCCCAAACTGGTGCGAACCAGCTGGATCCCACCAGGGCAGCTGTGTCTGTAGCCTGCTTATTAGTATCTATTAGTTGCAGAATCATGTTTATGACTAGCTGTTGCTGAGGACCAAGATTTAATTCTTTTCTGAACATGTTGGGATGCTTCAGCTGTTCCAGATAGTTCCATCTGGGGACATTTCCCAGGAAGTGCTAGGCATGCCGGGCTCAGGTGGACCTCTGGAAGGGACTGAGGGCTGCCCTGGGAGATGCTGCTCAGTGCTGGGCCCCCCCACCCCCCCCACCCCGCCCGCACACACACCTGACTCCCCTCCTCCCCCCCCATGGCTGGGCCTCAGCCCTGCCAGGGCCTTTCTTTACTCAGACAATCTTCCAGGGAACTCAGGGCGCAGTCTTTAAATATACATCTCTCCAGACAGAGGAGGAGGCTGATCACTCCCCATGGCTGATTTTTGCCTCAGCCCTATCAAACACTTACTTTGTGCTCGGCTCTGTTCTAACTGCTTTAACAAACCCTCACCGACTTCTCCCACCAGTTCTTCTATTGTTATTCCCAATTTTATAGATAGGGACACTGAGGCTTGAAGAGGTTGTCCAAAGCCATGCACCATCAGTGGCAAAGCCACCATCCATTCAGTTTCACAAGATAGAAACCCTGGTCTTAACTAGGTGGCGCAGTGTATAGAGCATCAGACTGGGATGCAGAGGACCCAGGTTCAAAACCCCAAGGTCGCCAGCTTGAGTGCAGGGTCACTGACTTGAGTGTAGGATCATGAACATGACCCCATGGTCACTGGCTTGAGTCCAAGGTCACTGGCTTGAGCAAGGGGTCATTCGCTCTGCTTTAGCCCCCTGAGTCAAGGTACGAAGACTTGATGTTTCTCATCTCTTTCCCTTCCGGTCTGTCCATCCTTATCTGTCCCTTTCTCTGTCTCTGTCGCAAAAAAAAAAAAAAGATAGAAACCTTGAATTTGAACTCAAGCAGCCTGGTCCTAGACCCTAGGCTCTTCACTGCTGCACCATCTGCTCCTCTTCCTTAGAGGGCAATTGTCCATGGATTGAGAGCAGCTAATTGTGACCTTGGCCCTGTGACAACACGAGTTGAGGCAGGGATTTTTTTTTAATTTATGTATGTATTTATTTATTTATTTATTACAGAGACAGAGAGTGAGTCAGAGAGAGGGATAGACAGGGACAGACAGACAGGAACGGAGAGAGATGAGAAGCATCAATCATTAGTTTTTCATTGCACGTTACAACACCTTAGTTGTTCATTGATTGCTTTCTCATACATGCCTTGACCGCGGGTCTTCAGCAGACCGAGTAACCCCTTGCTGGAGCTAGTGACCTTGGTTTCAAGCTGGTGGGCTTTTTTGCTCAAACCAGATGAGCCCATGCTCAAGCTGGTACCTCGGGGTTCGAACCTGGGTCCTCTGCATCCCAGTCCGACGCTCTATCCACTGCGCCACCGCCTGGTCAGGGAATTTTTAAGTCCATGTAGGGTCTCTCAAGACGACAAACTTGGGCTGACAAGGAATAGGTGGTATTTGTGGTCGATAGCCACCTGACAGCCTCATTGAGGTGGACAGTCTTGTATTACCCGTGCTCAGCCTGGAGGTCCACTCCTTGGCATGGCCGGTGGTGGTGTTGGGTTCACTTAGATGCTGTTGGGTTCTCCAGGCTGCAGTCGGCCCACCAGGAGAATTGTTCCACAAAGCAAGGGGAGAGTGGCATTCCACATGCATCGGCTGGGGTTGCAGAGTGTGGCGTAAAAAGCATGCAAGAACTTGCTCACTATTGGGTCTGAGAGAAAGGTGTTTGGATAAGTTGACAGTGGTGTGAGCAGGGAGTTAGCACAACTCCATTTGCACACTGCATTGTATTGCAGCCCCGGCAACTCTCCTCTTCTTTCCTGTGTTTCACCCACCACATACAGCCAGTTTGGTAAAGTCATAGCTAAACTGCTCAGCATTAGCCTGGTGTTACAGATCCACGGAAGTTGGTGGGGGGACATGCTAGATCTTGAAGCAACTGGGGCTGTGATTAGGTTGAATAGAAAAACCACAGACATCTGAGGGGCTGTTTTTCCTTCCACATGGCCTACCAGCTCTTCTCTCTTGAGATTAAGACGTAGAGACCCAACGGCCTTGGGTGGGAGCTGAGCCCCACTTAGGGCCGAACATCAGAGAGATGCTTTCGCCTCCAGCTGTCATGATTCTCTTTTCTGAACCCCAGTTATCAACTCTCTTTAGAATTCCCCGAGATTAACTTTCCAAAAAAAAATCTTTTTTTTTCTAAAATGAGTGTTTGTTATTTATAACCAAAATAATATTAACTAATATTCACTGACCAAAGTAAATTTGCAAAGCAAACATAATATGCTTCCTAAAACCAAGCTTGCCTAAAAGTTGGATTAGCCAAATTGTGCTTGAAGTCCTGGTTTTATACAATTCCCAAGATCACCTGCTAGCCTTAGCTTGGACACAGGGCTAGCTTCCATCCTGGGCCAGACTGGCAGCTGCCTCTGGGACATGATGACGGGAGGTAAGAGGTGTCTGTCACCCACCTGCTCTGCCTGGGGCTGAGCATCCTGGCTTCAGGCACCAGCGGAGCTGCTTATTTTCAGAGTGACATTTGAGCCTGCCCAGCTCGGAGGAGGATGGGTAGAGCAGATAAGGCGGAAGGAAGAAGCCAGAGTGGGCCTGATCTTTACTAAGGAGGCCATCCGCCCATGAGTATGACCCAGACTTGCCAGGACCTGAATTTTTTAAAATTGAATTTATTGGGGTGACACTGGTTAATAAAATTATATAGGTTTCAGGCATACAATGCTACAATACATATCTGTGTATTGTATTGTGTGTTCACCCCAAGTCAAGTCTCCTTCCATTGTCATATATCCCTTTTACCCTCTTCTTCTCCCCCCACCCTCCTTTCCTTCTCGTGATCCACATGCTGTTGTGTCTATGACATTTTTTTCTTTGCTTAATTCCCTCACCTTTGTCACCCAGCTCCCAAACCCTTCTCTTCTGACAGCCATCGGTCTGTTCTTCACATCTGTGAGCCTGTTTCTATTTGTTTGTTAGTTTATTTTGTTCATTAGATTCCACATGTGAGTGAAATGATGCGGTACTTGTCTTTCTCTGACTGGCTTGAACCGAAGGGGCAATGAACTGAAAATGAAAGTGCAGTGAGATTAAAGTGAAAGTGCACTGAGACAAAAATGATAATGCAATGAAAAATTGAGAAAATGAAATGAAATCAAAATGAAAATGAAGTGACCCTCTCCCCTCTCCCCTTCCCTCCCTCCCCCTTCTCCCCCTTTTCTTCATGCAGCCAGTGGCTCAACTGGTCCGAGCGTCAGTCCCAGGCACTGAGGATGGCTTGGTTAGTCCAATCTTTGGCCTCAGGCGCTGAGGATAGCTCGGTTGATTCAAGCATTGGCCCCAGACAGGGGTTGCCAAGTAGATACCGGTTACGGCATGTGAGGGAGTCTGTCTCTCCATTGCACCTCATGAAATGAAGTGAAATAAAAATGAAAATGACGTGACCATCTCCTTTCCCCGTCCCTCTTCCTTTTCTCTCCCTTTTCCCCTCATGCAGCCAGTGGCTCAATTGGTGAAAATGCAGTGAAACAAAAATGAAAGTGCAGGGAAAAGAAAACGAAAGTTTGCGGCCTGCCTGGTCCCCAGCCCCGGCAGAAAGCCTACACACAAGGAGGGAAGCAGGGAAGGGGAACGGGAGACTCTCCATAGAGTTCTAGGCTCTGGTTCTCCCTTTTGCCTAAGTTAGTATTAGCTGGGTTTTGTACTTTGAAATTAAGTCCCATGTCTAGTACGCATCCCATGTCTAGTCCATTCCCAGACATAATAACCACAAAGAGGAAGTTAATTTTGTTCTTTGTCTAGTGCTAGCTACTTCCTTTCATGTGAATTGATATGTAGTGTACCTACCTCTCTGCCACCCCAGGTGACATACAATGCAAAAGAATTATTACAAAGCTTATCATCAGGGAGGCAGACTAGAGAAAGCCAAGAAAGGGGAAAGGACACAGTAAGAGAGTCCAAAGTGGGAGACACAGTGAACAGGACTTTCCTTCTGAAATTTTCAAAAATTTTTTATGGTATTAGAGTCAAACTTTTACATTTTTACAGGTCTGGCCTGATCACTTGAAAAACTATTAGGTGGAGTTCTTATGTTATACCTCAAACTGAATTGATTCCAGATGTCCTGTTCATGGCCCTCTCCCCTCACAACTGTCCCCACATCCCCCAACGACAGGGCAGGAGGTGATGGCCACATTTATCCTGTAGCTCAGTGGTCCCCAACCTTTTCTGGGCCACAGACCGGTTTAATGTCAGAAAATATTTTCACGGACCGGCCTTTAGGGTGGGACGGATAAATGTGTCACATGACCGAGACAAGCATCAAGAGTGAGTCTTAGACAAATGTAACAGAGGGAATCAGGAATTTTTAAAAAATAAAACATCGTTCAGACTTAAATATAAATAAAACGGAAACAATGTAAGTTATTTATTCTTTCTCTGCGGACCGATACCAAATGGCCCACGGACCGATACCGGTCCGTGGCCCGGGAGTTGAGGACCACTGCTGTAGCTCACTGTAAAGAGCTTAGCATTGTAATCGGGGCAGGCACATGGAAAAAAATTGTTATGCTGATATGATTGATAGAGCCGACATTGTTTGTGAATATAGTGTGCACTTGGCTGCCCACTGCACCTTTCTGCCATCTTCAGGGAACATCACTCCCCTTCTTTTTTTATAAATAAATTTTTATTAATTTTAATGGGGTGACATCAATAAATCAGGGTACATATATTCAAAGAAAACATGTCCAGGTTATATTGTCCTTCAATTATGTTTGACCCATCATCCAAAGTCAGATTGTCCTCTGTCACCTTCTATCTAGTTTTCTTTGTGCCCCTCCCCCTCCCCCTTTCCCTCTCCCTCCTTCCCTCCCCCCCTCCCCTGTAACCACCACACTCTTGTCCATGTCTCTTGTCTCGTTTTTATGTCCCACCAATGTATGGAATCATGCAGTTCTTGTTTTTTTCTGATTTACTTAGTTCACACTGTATAATGTTATCAAGATCCCACCATTTTGTTGTAAATGATCCGACATCATCATTTCTTATGGTTGAGTAGCATACCCTAGTGTATATGTGCCACATCTTCTTTATCCAGTCTTCTATTTTTTTTTTTTTACAGTGACTAAAGCCTTTAAGCAAACTCTTGGCCAATACAACAACAATCCATAAAAGAGTAGTGTCCTTAACATGTTCACCAAGTCCAAGTTGGCACCAACACCATTCCAGATCCCTGAAAATGCAACCCAACCTCAGTTCAGTCTGTTAGGAGCTGTCACAAGGAGAAGGAGTCCAGGAAACGTCCACCTCCAGGAAAAGTCCGCATGGCACTGGAATTGTTGTCACAATTCTATACTTTGCAGCTCATGTCCAAGTCCCAATGACCGCTGCTTCTAGCTGGTAATGATTCAGGTAGACTGGAAAGGCCATCTGCAGCATGTGTGGAGATGGAGCTTCTGTTCTCCTCTGCCTGGAGAGATGAGACCAGGTTGCTTTTCCCTGGAGCTCTGCAACTGTGGCATGGTAAAGAGAACCTTGGGATACACTAAGCTTGGTGGCAAAGGTAGATTCATAATAGAAGTTGGCAAAAGGGGGAAAGAGAGCTCTAAATTAGGAGTAGGTCCCAGCCTGAAATATGAGTGGGGCATTGAGGTAGGAGGGATAAAGGAAACACTATATATTAAACAAAGCAGCAGAAAATAGGACTATCAACACCCACAACAGAGATCTTCGAGGGAAGAATAAAAAACCTGACTATTCAGGCAAGATATAGTTAAGTGGCCCTTGTGCAAATAAGATCAGTTTACCTGCTTCTTGGAAGAAATACCCTAGGCTCGTCCACAGTGTCGTAGATGGGGCCAACAGCCCTGGGCCCCTTCAGCCTTCAGTGGAAAACCCCAGCATTCTGGGCAAGGTTAGGTCATAGGTGGCTGGACACTCCCCTTCTTTGTAGGCAATGGCTCTTCCCCCACTGCAGCCATGTAGTCCTGTGGGTGCAGCCACGCATAGTATGTGGGTGGTTAACGCAAGCTTAGAGATCAGAAGACCTTACCTCCACAGCCACAGTGCTTAGCTTGAGTAGGTATGTAATCCAAATCAGGATACACAGGACCTTTTCATGGGGTTTTAAAATACCTAGGGGAAGAATAGGCAAAGAACTTTCCTTTTAGGTGATAAAGCCATGATGTGACCAAGCATTCTCAACTGACACCTCCCTCGAAGTTAAAAAGTACAAGTCCACATAAAAAAAGATAGAGACAGAGACAGGGAAATTTGAGTTCAGGCTTTGAAATTCCTGACCTTCCCTAGTTCTGTTTTCCTGAGGCTGAGTTGTTAGGCTTTGATTCTCAGGACTACGCCAGTATCCTACAAATCACCCACCTGTCTTTTTCCCCCCTTACATGAGTTTGAATTCAGTTTTGTTTTTGTTTTTTTACAGAGACAGAGAGAGAGTCAGAGAGAGGGGTAGACAGGGATAGACAGACAGGAACGGAGAGGTGAGAAGCATCAATCATTAGTTTTTCATTGCTCATTGCGACACCTTAGTTGTTCATTGATTGCTTTCTCATATGTGCCTTGACTGAGGGCCTTCAGCAGACCGAGTAATCCCTTGCTTGAGCCAATGACCTTGGGTCCAAGCTGGTGAGCTTTTGCTCAAACCAGATGAGTCCGCTCTCAAGCTGATGACCTCAGAGTCTCGAACCTGGGTCCTCGGCATCCCAGTTCGACGCTCTATCCACTGCGCCACCGCCTGGTCAGGCTGAATTCAGTTTTTATTGCCGGCAATCAAAGAGTCTTGATCAATATATTAATTGTCTGGGGTCTATGCTGGATTTGCCTGGGGGCATTAAGAGAACCCAAACGAAAAGCCTGTAAATTGGGAACAAACTAAGAACCAATAGTCTTTAGGAAGGCCATGGAAAAAAACGAGAGGAAAATTTAGAGGGATGAACATATTTTGTTGATCCTTGTAATAATAACAGTTATTGTTACCCATGAGGTGAGTATTACCTTCACATTCCAGGTGAGAAAACTGGCTTGGCAAGGCCGCACAGGAAGTGGCGGGTTTTAAACTTAAGTCTGTACGGTTTCAAAGCTTAGTCTTCATTTCACTAGACGAGGGCATGTTTCCAGCATGAAAAGGAAACCTTTCTTTTTTTTTTTGTTTTTTGTTTTGTTTTGTTTTGTTTTTTTGGTTTTTTTTTTTCATTTTTCTGAAGCTGGAAACAGGGAGAGACAGTCAGACAGACTCCCGCATGCGCCCGACCGGGATCCACCCGGCACGCCCACCAGGGGCGATGCTCTGCCCACCAGGGGGCGATGCTCTGCCCATCCTGGGCGTCGCCATGTTGCGACCAGAGCCACTCTAGCGCCTGGGGCAGAGGCCAAGGAGCCATCCCCAGCGCCCGGGCCATCCTTGCTCCAATGGAGCCTCGGCTGCGGGAGGGGAAGAGAGAGACAGAGAGGAAAGCGCGGCGGAGGGGTGGAGAAGCAAATGGGCGCCTCTCCCGTGTGCCCTGGCCGGGAATCAAACCCGGGTCCTCCGCACGCTAGGCCGACGCTCTACCGCTGAGCCAACCAGCCAGGGCCAGGAAACCTTTCTTTAACCTAGCATATTTTCAGGAAAATATTGAATTCAAGAAGTCAGAACTGGAAATTCCTGCCCATATCCCTTAGGAGTGATTCATCATCTACACATGCCTCCTTCCCTAAGCATCTACAGGAATGAGAGCACTCTCCTGACTCATTCATTCCTGGCACACTGCACCAGGTCCAGACTGTTTCTCTGTCAGAAGCCAGAGCTAGGGAAAGGCCCATTTGAAGAGATACATGAAAAATCTATTTGAAGGCAAAATGATGAAAAAAAACTTAAGTGTCTAAGGCAGGGGTTGGCCAGCTGTGGCCTGCAGGCCCACTGCCTGTTTTTATAAATAAAGTTGTATTGGAACATAGCCACATGGTCCATTTATGTATCGTCTATGGCTGCTTTTCCACTACAATGACAGCTGAGTCACTATAATGCAAAAAATTGAAATATTAACTATCTGTCCCTTTCAGGAAAAAAATTGTTGACGACCAGCCTAGGGCAATGCTTGAAACAACAAGTCAGGACCCAACACAACAGTTGTTCAGCCCCATCTGCTCCAAAATGAACGGGCCCATGGGTCTGACTATCAGAGAACATCCTGGTGCTCGGTGAGCAAACTTATCGTGTCTAAACCAGCAGTGAAGCTGGTTTCCCACCCCCACCTCCCCTGCCCCTGTACTGCTTATTACAGTAATATAATGTTATAGTAATTAAGTATATAGAAATATAGAAAAATATGGGAGATATATAGAAATAAATTAGGATATAATATTAAAAAGCCATTAAGGTAAGTAAATAAGGCCATGCTGTCTGGATAGGGATTAATTTAGGGTATACAGATATGACAGGCAGACTCTGCCTTTCACGCAGGGCCCAGTTAGTGTGTGTGTGAAGTTAGTTATATATCGATAAAACGTGGCTTGATGCCATAACTTCGTAGTTAACATAAGAAGCTTCCCTAGGAACACCTTAGAAGTGGCTTGATATGACATTTCGGTAGATTAATATAAAAAGGGCTCCCTGCAAGGAACTCCCAAAAAGGTGGTTTGAGGTGATAATCCTGTAGATTGACACCTGCTAGAAGGCATAAAGGTACTAAAGGCCAGTAAAAGTACTAAAGGTAAGCCCTTCCCCTCCCCCTCGCTGAGGTAGTCGCCCAGACTCCAATGTTGAACGTGGACTGTCTCCACACCGCTCTGACCAAGGACAGCTGAGAGGAGCACGCCGACGGGGCCTCCTTAAGCTGTACCCAGGCACGCCATAGGATTTATGAGCAATAAACTGCTTGTGTAATTCTTGCAACTAACTTGTGTGTTGGTCATGTCTTTTCTCTGGTGGCAGTTGGTCGCGGCACTGATAAGTAGAATCCTTGTAGCTGCCTCTCCCCTGATCAGGTGGTGGCGCAGTGGATAGAGAGTTGGACTGGGACGCAGAGGACCCAGGTTCGAAACCGTGAGGTTGCCAGCTTGAGCACGTGATGATAGACATGACCCATGATCACTGGTTTGAGTCCAAGGCTGGCTTGAGCAAGGGGTCACTCACTCTGCTGTAGCCGCCCCCGCCCCCGTCAAGGCACATATGAAAAAGCAATCAATGAACAACTAAGGAAGAATTGATGCTTCTTATCTCTCTCCCTTTCTGTCTGTCCCTATCTGTCTGTCCCTCTCTCTCTCTCTGTCACACACACAAAAAAAGGAGTCTCAAAGAGGCTGCCATCCCTGTGCGGGGAAGTCAAATTGGGGACGCCTGATCGACGTAGAGCTCAGGCTTTACTGGGACACTGCTACTCACCTTAATCTGTCTTTCACTTTGGTTTTCCATGTCCATAGGCCACAATATACCTAAATCCTACCTCTGCCTCCTACCCCCTGAATCACACATTTGCCTCTGCTTAGTTGTGTCCACCACTGTTTTTCAACTGGGGAACTCTAGCTCTACTTTTGAGTTTGGTCAACGGGGCTGGTACCAGCAGGAGATCAAAGGTGAAGAGAGAGTGGGGTTGGAGTATTTGTACCCTGGTTCCTTTTCTTCTGGCCTGGAAGCTGTGAGTTTGCCGCCTCCCTCTACCAAAGTCCTGCCTGGGCAGTCCTCTCCATTCAGCTACTCTCCATAGATTCTGAGACTATTCTCTCCCTTTGCTCCTGCAGACCTAGGGGCGCTAAGTTTTTTGCTCTTGCTAACCCCAGGGAAACAACACTGTCTTCTATTAGTTTTCCTAAATCCTGCTCACATCTTTGGTCACCTGTATATCTTCTTTGCAGAAATGTCTATTCAGACTCTTTGCTCATTTTTAAGTGGGTTATTTATCTTTATTATTATTGAGTTGTAAAATTTCTTTATATATTATAGGTTTAATTTCCTTATCAAATATTTGATTTGCAAATATCTTCTCCCATTCTGTGGGTTGTCTTTTCACTTTCTTGATGGTGTCCTGGGGAGCACAAAGTTTCTCATTTTAATGAAACAGGGTTTTTGTTTTTTGTTTTTTGCCTTCTCTCTAGTGCTTTTGGTGTTGTATATAATAAGGCTTTGCTCAACCCAAGGTTCCAAAAACTTTTCTATATTTTCTTCTAGAATAACCTTTACCTTTAGGTCTGTGATCAGTTTTGAGTTGATTTTCATGCACAGTATGAGGAAGGGGTCCAGGGGCCCAGCTTCATTCTTTTACAGGTGGATGCCCAGTTGCTCCAGCTCCATTTGTTGAAAAGAGTACTATTTCCCTGTTGCATTTTCTTGGCACCCTTGTTGAAAATCAATTATCCGTAAATATGAGGGTTTATTTCTGAACTCTCAATTCTATTCCATTTATCTAATATGTCTTTCTTTATGCCAGTATCACCCTGACTTAGTACAATACATTTTAATGTATTTTGCAAAGGTATCAATTCACAATAGATTGGAAAAGAAAAACTGTTTTGTTTTGTTTTCTAACACCAGCAAACAATTCTTTAACACCATCTGGGCACCCTATCATTAAGCTCAGTTCTAACACTGTCACCCTGAAGATGGTGTCAGACCCCACAGGCTAAGGAAGGGCTCAGTACTACAAGACTGCCCCCCTCCCTTCGAGACAATCCAAGTCCAGGTTGTCACCTATGCTTCTGACAATGAACTATAAAGCAGAGGTTCAGCACTACTCCCTCCTTGCATTCAGTCATTTTGCTAGAGCAGCTCACAGAACCTAGAGAAATGTTTACTTACATTTATTCGTTTATTATAAAGGATATTATAAAGGAAACTGATGAACAGCCAGATGGAAGAGACTCATAGGGCAAGGTATGTGGGAAGGAGCACAGTTTCCATGCCCTCTCCAAGTGTGCCCCTCTCCCCAAATCTCCATGTGTTCAACTCTCTGAACCCCCTCCTTTGGGATTTTTATGGAAGCTTCATTACATAGGCATGATTGATTAAATCTTTGGCCATTGGATATTGAACTTCAATTCCAGCCCATTTCCTCTCTCGCAGTGATTTTCAACCTTTTCTGAGCTGCAGCACATTTTTTACATTTACAAAATCCTAGGGCACACCACCTTCCAAAATGACACAAAATGACACTTTAACACAGTACATATTATACAGATAGTTAATAATATAGTTTCTAAATGTATTTATACTTACACCTGACCATGTCTCGCGGCACACTGGTTGAAAAACACTGCTCTAGAGGGTATGGGGTCTTAAACTGAGAATTCCAACCTTCTAATCACCTGGATGTTTTCCCTGGCAACCAGAAGCTTTATTTAGGGTTTTCTCAAAAGTCACTTCTTTTTTTTTTTTTTTTTTTTTTTTTTTTTTTTTTTTTTTTTTTTTTTTGGTATTTTTCTGAAGTGAGAAGCAGGGAGGCAGAGAGACAGACTCCTGCATGTGACCGACCGGGATCCACCCAGCATGCCCATCAGTGGGCAATGCTCTGCCCATCTGGGGCATTCCTCCCTTGCAGCCAGAGCCATTCTAGTGCCTGAGGCAGAGGCCATGGAGCCATCCTCAGTGCCTGGGCCAACTTTGCTCCAGTGGAGCCTTGGCTGCAGGAGGGGAAAAGAGAGATAGAGAGGAAGGAGAGGGGGAGGGGTGGAGAAGCAGATGGGCACTTCTCCTGTGTGCCCTGGCTGGGAATCGAACCCTGGACTTTCACATGCCAGGCTGACGCTCTACTGCTGAGTAAACCGGCCAGGGCCCAAAAGTCACTTTTTTGACATAAACTCAGGTGTGATTGAAAGGTTTGTTATGAATATCTAGATACCTTTATCCTCTTATTACTTAGGAAGTTCTAAGGGTTTTAGGAAGACCACATATATATTTCTTATTATAAATCACAATATCACAAAAACCAACTGGTTCTTCACCACAAATATGTAGCTTGACTCTGGCCAAGTGAATTCTCCTCACCCCATCTCAGCTGATCTAGACCTCAATGTGAACAATGGTCTGGATAATTCTATCACACAGCCATTAGGTTGTATGGTAATTGTCTGTTTAGCATTCTGTCTTCTCTTTTTGTAAAAAGTAAAAAAAAAAAAAATTAATGTGAAGAACAGCCTCAAGTGGAAAATTAGACACACAGGGTAACTGAAGAGCACGAGGGATCCCAGGCTCTTATGGCCCACCTGCCTCCAGTATTGGATACATTCAGGGCTGACTATGCAGGCCTTTTTATTTTTTCTTCTGCCCACTAGTTAAGCTATTGTCACATTTGTGGGTGTTTCACTCTATCTCTTTTTCTTTTGACTTACAATTTTTTTCTGAATAAACCAGGTTGTTGTCCTGTAGAGTAGTGGTCCCCAACCCCCAGGCCACGGACCGGTATCGGTCCGTGGGCCATTTGGTACCGGTCCGCAGAGAAAGAATAAATAACTAACATTATTTTCGTTTTATTTATATTTAAGTCTGAACGATGTTTTATTTTTTTTAAATGACCAGATTCCCTCTGTTACATCCAAGACTCACTCTTAACACTTGTCTTGGTCACGTGATACATTTATCCATCCCACCCTAAAGGCTGGTCCATGAAAATATTTTCTGACATTAAACCGGTCCGTGGCCCAAAAAAGGTTGGGGACCACTGCTGTAGAGTTTATAGTAGTATGGATTTCGCTACTTTGCACCTCACAGTGTCATTTAATATATCCTTCTTTATTTGGTACTTTCTTCAAGTTGACAATCAGATCTAGTTATTTGATTAGATTCAGATGCAGTTTTTAGAATTTCTTTTTAATTAGTTAACATACAAGATTATATTAGTTTCAGGAGCACAAAATAATTCTTCGACATTGTTGTTCAAATATGTTTGTAAATATGATATATAGGTTTGCTCGCTTATAGTTTGCATTGGGTGTGGGGGACAGGCTGTAAGCAGGCAGAATTGTTATACCTAAGGCTTAATATTAGGACTAAAGCTTTCCCACCCTAAGTGATTTTGTATCAGAAACTTCCTTGTTTGTATATTGGATTAAAGGTTTTGATTTCTTTTTTTATTATTATTTATTTATTTATTTTATGTATTCATTTTTAGACAGGAAAGGGAGAGACAGAGGGAGAGATAGAGAGGAGAGACAGAGAGAGAGAAGGGGAGGAGGAGCTGGAAGCATCAACTCCCATATGTGCCTTGACCAGGCAAGCCCAGGGTTTCGAACCGGCAACCTCAGCATTTCCAGGTCGACGCTTTATCCACTGTGGCACCACAGGTCAGGCTAGGTTTTGATTTCTACACTATAAAATGAGGCAGACTGGGAGCTTGCTCTCTCTCAGCTCCTGAGATTAGCATTACAGTAGAGAGCAGAGAAAGGAGAGCAGAAAAAGGCCACGTGGAAGAAAGGAGAAGCCAGTTTGTGCAGAGTTTGTACAGAGAGAAGGAGATGGGGAACTGTAAAGCCAGTAGGCACGGCCATCATCACAGCCGCCTGGCCCATGCAGGTTCAATTGGATTAGGACAGACGGTAATGAAACAATAGAGCCACAAACTGGTGGGCCATTTGCTTTAATCCTAGCTTGCACCCAGCAGACAAGTAAAAACACACACTGGGCTCCAAAACGCACTCATTCAGTGCTCACAAAGCTACTGACTTATCTGAGTTTCCTAGCATCAAAGGTTTCTAGCTCACCAGACTTATTCACCTCTGTTCCCCATCTCCTTCTCTCTGCACAAACTGGCTTCTCCTTTAGCACTCTGCCATCTTGGCTCCTTCTCCTCTCCTCCACGTGGCCTTTCTCTGTTCTCCTTTCTCTGCTCTCTCCTCTAACGCTAACCTCAGGAACTGAGAGCACAAGCTCCCGGTCTGCCCCACTTTATAGTTCAGAAATCAAAACCTTTAATCCAATATACAAAATAGGGAAGTCTCTAATACAAAGTCACTTATCTGAGGCATGTTGGGATTATACCACTCCACATCAAAAAGGGTGGGAAAGACTTAGTCCTAAAACCAAGCCCCAGGCTACAAGGATCCTGACTGCCCACAGCAAGCCCCCAACACACATTAATATCACCTAGGCGACGGCTTCTACGTGGGCAGCGCCATCTTTAACAAAGTGAGCATAATATATTTTCTCTGCCCAACAATCCACCCCTATACTCACTTTAGTACCCACAGTCTACATCACCGGCATCCTTGTGCAAGGAAATTAGGCACATTACATAAATTACAACATGACAAATCATACAATTTCAACAATTGCAGAGGTACACTTCACCAGTCTCTGAGCACTTTGCCAAAAGTGCAAAATGTCCTCAGCCTTCTCTCTAGCCATGGGAAAGAAAAGCTTCCTGGGGCAGGGGAGTGCTTCCAGCTAAGCCACCCCCACCCCCATCAGAGTATTTTACATTGTCCAAAATCCGTAATCCGTAAGTCCATCCAACAAAGGAGCCAGTGCCCACTCCAGTCGTAGTCCAGGAAATCAGTCCATGCACATGGGGCCTCAGCCTCCCCCCTCATTCCTGCATCCTGGCAGGTCTTACACTGTCCCAAAGAGGGGCACATGGCAATGGCAGTCAGCATTTCCATCTCTGCTCCGGAGAGCATGATGGCATTCACCCCTATGTCCCAAAAATATAGACCTACCAGGGGCGTAGTAAGAACTCCTTGCTGCTGGGCTCTCACCTTCTGGAGACTGCAGATTGCAACTACAGACTGATTCTCCTCATCCTCCAAAGAGGAACTGAAAACACCAGCTCCTGTTGCTGAGCTCGAGCCCCAGGTCACCCCCACCGCCTTCTGTTCAGCAGGTCTTGCAGCTCCAGCTCCGACCTCAGCCCTGGTCTCCTGCCGCAGCTGGCTCTCCACAACATCCAGGGCAAGCTGCAACTCATGAACCTGTGATTCCTCCTCCAGCAGCTGCTGTATTTCCAAACAAATCTCGCAAACCTGGTCAGCCTCCTCTGGTGCTTCCTCCAGCTCCAGGGTCAGCATCTCTTTCTCCCAGGTTTGCTCCAGCTCCTTCCACTGCTTGGTTTGCAAGCCTGGGCAGCCTCTTCCACAGAGCTCTCAGTTTCCTCTCGCATGGCTGTAAAAGTCAGCCAGCCTATGGTCCCCAAAAGGACAGCCATGGGGAACCATTAACAGCAGCCAGTCCTCTACTCCACTGCTCAAAGGTGGTGGTGGCTCCATACTCATCTGTATCAAATCCTGCCACAGACTACGCCAAATGTGAAGCCAGTAGCCATGGCCATCATCACAGCTGCTCAGCCCATGCAGGTTTGCATTGGATTAGGACAGACGGTAATGAAACAATTGAGCCACGAACTGGTGGGCCATTAGCTTTAATCCTAGCTTGTACCCGGCAGGCAAGTAAAAACACACACTGGGCTCCAAAACCCACTCATTCAGTGCTCACAAAGCTACTGATTTATCCAAGTTTCCTAGCATCAAAGGTTTCTAGCTCACCAGACTTATTCATCTCTGTTCTCCATCTCCTTCCTTCTCCCTGCACAAACTGCACAAACTGGCTTCTCCTTTAGCATTCTGCCATCTTGGCTCCTTCTCCTCTCCTCCACGTGGCCTTTCTCTGCTCTCCCCTCTAATGCTAATCTTAGGAACTGAGAGTGCAAGCTCCCGATCTGCCCCACTTTATAGTGCAGAAATCAAAACCTTTAATCCAATATACAAAATAGGGAAGTATCTAATACACGTCACTTATCTGAGGCATGATGGGATTACACCACCCCCACATCAAAAAGGGTGGGAAAGGCATAGTCCTAAAACCAAGCCCCAGACTACAAGGATCCTGCCTGCCCCAACACACATTAATATCACCTGGGTGATGGGCTTCCATGTGGTCAGCGCCATCTTTAACAAAGTGAGCATAATATATTTTATCTGCCCAACAGGAACAGAGGTGAATAAGGCTAGTGAGCTAGAAACCTTTGATTCTAGGAAACTCGAATAAATCAGTAGCTTTGTGAGCACTGAATGAATGGGTTTTGGAGCCCAGTGTGTGTTTTTACTTGCCTGCTGGGTGCAAGCTAGGATTAAAGATGATGGCCCACCAGTTCTTGGCTCTGATGTTTCATTACCGTCCGTTCAAATCTAATGCGAACCTGCATGGGCCAGGCAGCTGTGATGGTGGCCATGGCTACTGGCTTTACAAACATTATATACCCTACAAAGTGATCACCACAGTAAGTCTACTAACAATCTGTTACTGTACAGTCATTACAATACAGGGGTGGGCAAAAGTAGGCTTACAGTTGTAATACAAATAAATAATACAATAATTAATAAATAATAATATAAGAATAAACTGTGTTTCACATACTCACAACTGTACACCTACTTTTGCCCACCTCTGTATTATTCTCACACTGTATCACACTGTATGTTACTTCTTCATGATTTATTTTATAACTGAAGGTTTGAACTTTTTTGTGTGTAACAGAGACAGAGAGAGGGACAGACAGACAGATAAGAAGCATCAATTCTTCGTTGTGGCACCTTAGTTGTTCACTGATTGCTTTCCCATATATGCCTTAACCGGGGGCTAGAGCAAACTGAGTAACCCCTTGCTCACGCCAGTAACCTTGGGCCCAAGTTGGTGAGTCTTGCTCAAAGCAGGAGAACCCACGCTCAAGCCAGCGACCTCAGGGTTTCGAACCTGGGTCCTCTGTGTCCCAGTCCGACACTCTATTCGCTGCGCCACTGGTGCCACAGCCTGGTCAGGCTGGAAGTTTGAACATTTTGATCTCCTTCCCCTTTTCAATCTATAATATCTCTCCACTCTACTCCCCTCTAATCTACTTAATTAGATTCAGGATAAAGTGTTTTTTTGGAAGCCTCTTTCAGAGATACCTCCATCAGGGGGCACACAGTGTCTGGTTGTTTTTCATTTTGAAATATTTGCAACCATGGATGATCATTGCCTAGATCCAGGAATTCATTATAAATTGTAAAATGATCATATTCTAATGTTATCATTACTTCTTTTAATAGTTGATATATTATAAAAAGAAATGTGCCCTCATCAATTATTTGGTCATCCTGAAGTATAGTTTGTCTAGAAAAGGCAAGATCAATGCTTATTTACTTTCACTTACTACTTTTCAAAGTAAGGATAGGTTCTCTAGTATCCGCCAATGGTGCCCAAAGAATGTTGTTATTTTGGTCTTAGTTCTTCACAATGTGATCATGCTGACTCTTGGACACACAGTTAACTTCTTTTTCTTTTCTTTTGCTTTCAGTATTAGATATTGCTTTTTTGTCTTTTAATGTTATTTTTAAATAATTATATAAAATAACACATAGTTCCGTTAATCTACAAAACAAGGTATAGTCAAATAAGTCTAACTTTTATTTCTGTTATTTCCAATCAGTTTCTTCCCTTCCCTTACAGATAATGTTCTTTTAATGGTATATTCTTCCACTTTACTTTACTCTGCCAAATAAATAAATATACATATATATATTTGTATTTCCCTCTTTTTTACATAAACTTCGGAATAGTATGCTCAATTTTTTCTATCTTGTTCAAATAACATTTACAGCCAAACCCAGAGAGTATATTTAATGTGTGGTGTGGTTGGGTGCTATTTTAATGTTTGCTATACTAGGTAGGCTGGCCTACATCAGCTCAGGAAAAGCCAAGCCGGCTTGTGTCGTCCCACCAGACCAAATCTGTCTCTAAGCCTCGCCAGTTTGAGGTCCATAGGGCAATTGAAATCAGCTGGCTGAACATAGGAAGCATTCCGGCAAGGCAAGGAATTGTGTTTCTTGCCAGAAGCAGTTCCTGTTTGGGAGGAACAGGATGCAGAGTTAAATCTTCCAATATCATACCTTTGAGGACACTACCCCCACCTCTCAGAAGGTCAAGTGTAGGATCTCTTTAGGTGAAGCACATTGGTTGTTTGGATCTAACAATAACAGCACCTTAGAACGAATACTTCCTGGTTGTTCTGGGTTTTTTTGTTTTGTTTTGTACAGACTCAAAACACAACCCCACGCAGAGTGAGAAGAAAGGTAGACTGCCAGGGCCAAAAGTCCACGATCCAGGCAACAAGAAGGTGGGCGGGGACTGAACGCATGGTGGGTGGAGCCAGGAGATGGATGGGGCTTGGGCCTGGGCGGGGCCTGGAGGGATACGGGGCGGGGCCTGACACCAGGCAGGAGACAGACGCGGAGGCGGGCCAGGCGGGGCTTGGCTTCAGTCGCTTGAGGACCGGTAAAAAACAGATCTCACCGAGCCCATGGAAACCAGCCAGCGCAACGGAGTCTCTCCCAATGGGATGATTCTTCTCGCTAAGCAAATTCACTACTCGCCTCTTTTAAGGCCCCCAGGCGCTGGCAGACCATCAATTTGAGGAGAGTAGGGGGGCCCAGTAAAGGAGCAAGGAAGGGAAGAGGGAAGGGCTAGAGGAGGTGCAAGTGGCTAGACCAGTCTGGAATACTTCCTCTTTTCAAAGCGCACGCAATCTCAGGCAGCTCCTTCTACCAAACATCTGCCCTCTCTTACTCCTAAGTCTGACTTATTTATTCAGACTGCCTTTGGTGTATATTTCCCCTGCATTAAAAGTGGCCCCATTCTGGGATGGAAAAAACAGGAATTTGTTGTCCTCTAAGGAAGACTCTGCCAGGGGCTCTCTCCTCATGTCTTTTAAAGTAGAAATAGGGCAGAATAGAAATGATTGTGGGTCGAAGCCCATTGATTAGGACACATCCTGTATGAATTCTGTGAGGCCATGAAAAAGGCTGAGGTAGATCTATATGTACTGCTGTGGAGGGATGCACATATGTCAATTACTTCAAAATAAGTTGCAAAATGATATGTATGTTTGTACATGTTTTGGAAAAGTTCACAGTAATATGTTATCAGAAGTTTCTTGTGGAAAGTGGGACTGGAGAGTAATTAGCGACAACGTTTTCTGTTGGGAGTAAAGTGAACCCCAATCAGAGGTTCACACAATAGGACAGTTACTTATTTCTAATATTGATTTTACAGAGAGAGAGGAAGGAAGAGAGAGAGAGAGAGAGAGAGAAGCACTGACTTGTTGTTGCACCCATTTGTGGACCAAAAAAAAGAAAACATTTTTTAATAAATCAAGATGTGGCCACTAACCTAACCTGACAAGCTCAGGGAAAACCTACACCAGGGGTCCCCAAACTTTTTACACAGGGGGCCAGTTCACTGTTCCTCAGACCATTGGAGGGCCGGACTATAAAAAAAACTATGAACAAATCCCTATGCACACTGCACATATCTTATTTTAAAGTAAAAAAACAAAACGGGAACAAATATAACATTTAAAATAAAGAACAAGTAAATTTAAATCAACAAACTGACCAGTATTTCAATGGGAACTATGCTCCTCTCACTGACCACCAATGAAAGAGATGCCCCTTCCAGAAGCGCGGTGGGGGCCGGATAAATGGCCTCAGGGGGCCGCATGTGGCCCGCGGGCCATAGTTTGGGGACCCCTGACCTACACAATGGCCTTGCAAACTCAAGGAACTAAAGTAAACAAAGGATGGTCTAACCAAACCTTTCTAACTAAGAGCAGTTTGTGGTAGGTAGTCATGTCCTAGGGAAGAAATTTCTCTAAACAAAGGCCAATGCTTGCTTTTACTCAAGCCTGTCTGCTGTCTTTTGCATCTACGGTAATACACCTGATTACATGCCTTTGGAATGTAAGGATCATCTTTCTTGTCCATCAGGCCAGACATCTCACCAGAGCAGAAGCCAATAGACCCCTCATTGTTACTGTTATGTGAACCATTGACTGTTAACTGTCTTGTTACCACCTATGTAAAGAAGTTTCACCATATACACTTTGACTTTTTACCCAGACCCAGAGATTTTCCTGCTTTACTTTCTCCTGCCTCCTTAATCTATCACCAATTTCATGTAACCCCCTTATATCTTCCCCTTTGATTCTGATGTATAAAATAAGTGGTGAAACTGCCATTTTCCAGAGCACTTTTTCAATTTGTTGAGACCTTGTTTCCTGGTGATTGTCAATAGTTTGGCTCAAATGAACTCATAACAATTCTTACAGGTTTGGAAGATTTTTTTTTTAATCTTTTTTTTTTTTTTTTGTATTTTTCTGAAGCTGGAAATGGGGAGGCAGTCAGACAGACTCCCGCATGCACCCTACCAGGATCCACCCGGCACGCCCACCAGGGGGCGATGCTCTGCCCATCCGGGGTGTCGCTCTGTCGTGACCAGAGCCACTCTAGTGCCTGGGGCAGAGGCCAAGGAGCCATCCCCAGCGCCCGGGCCATCTCTTGCTCCAATGGAGCCTCGGCTGCGGGAGGGGAAGAGAGAGACAGAGAGGAAGGAGAGGGGGAGGGATGGAGAAGCAGATGGGTGCTTCTCCTGTGTGCCCTGGCCGGGAATCGAACCCGGGACTTCTGCACGCCAGGCCGATGCTCTACTACTGAGCCAACCGGCCAGGGCGGAAGATTTTTTTATGTTGACACATTTATGCATTCATTGGTTGATTCTTGTATGTACCCTTATCAGAGGGAAACTTGGTATGTGATGCTCTAACTAATTGAGCTACCTGGCCAGGGAAGAAGTTTTTTTTTATCTTATACAAGAAGTCCATGGGGAGAGGGCCCGTGTGGTTAACTCAGTAGCTCAGGACATCACTGAGGACCCAGGTTCTTTCCATCTTTCTGCTTTGCCATTCTCAGTGAAAGGGCTTTATTGTCAGGCAGCGAGGAGTAGTAGTTTTAGGAGAAATAGTCTAACTTAACTTCCCTAGAAGAGAAGGCCGAAGTAACCTAGCCACCCTGCCTGGGTAGCTCAGTTGGAGCATTGTCTACATATGCCAAAGTTGCAGGTTCGATCCCTGGTCAGGGAACATATAAGAATCAATCAATGAAATGCATAAAGAAATGGAAAAACAAACTGATGTTTCTTTCTCTCTCTCCCTCTCTCTAAAATCAACAAAGTAAAAGAAAACAAACCCGCCCCTCTAAGAATTTTTAAAAAACAAACAAACAAAAACAAGTAACCTAGCCAAAGTCACCTGTCAGAAATAAATCTTAGTATTCCTGCCACACTATCACTGGCTAGAAGCAGCCCCAGGGAAGCATGGCCACAGATGCTTAGACACTGCTACAGCCACCAGTGGGTTATGCTCCCTGCAGCTGAGCTCTCAGGGGACAGTCTCATGACTTCCACAAGCATTCTCTCATTTTAAGAGCAAATGCACCAGATGACTTCCCCTATGTGTCACATGTGTCACAAGTCCTTGTCTAAACCACTGTGATTGACTTAAAGACAGACCGATAAGGACCACACCTTCAGGCTCTGCTAGGGCCCACCTCCCCAGGAGCCTGTGCAAAAATTCCAGGTTTTGTTAGGGAAAAAAATGTGGGGAATGAATGTCAGGTAAATAACCAACAGAGCCTGCTACAGTGAGGGAGGGAGAGCTTTTTAATCATTTCTGTATAGTTTGGATTTTATGAGCATGTATTACTTGTATAGTACTTATTGTTTTACTTAGTCCGGTTAAGACAATGGGACTTGGCATCAAAAAGAAAAGTATTTGATTTCATCTCTCAATTTATCATCTCTAGCCTTGGGCAAGTAACTTAATATCTTCAAGTCTTCACTATTAAAAACTTGAAAGTGATTCTCAAATTAGAAAAAAAAAAGTACAGAAAACTTTAAGGGGATGTGAGTTTCTCTTCTGTCCTAGGGAA
Source organism: Saccopteryx leptura (assembly GCF_036850995.1). Lineage (NCBI taxonomy): Eukaryota > Metazoa > Chordata > Mammalia > Chiroptera > Emballonuridae > Saccopteryx > Saccopteryx leptura. Next base: position 294,020,698 of record NC_089503.1, on the reverse strand, counting down.
CAAATTATTCTTTATCTGTAAAGCTTCAGAAACATATGTGTTATATTACACTACTTTAGGTTTAGTTATTGTTTTTATATTTCAAAGAACTGGAAAAATATAGTTCTTCTGTAAGCACAGTGAAATAAAAGAAAAAGTCACTTCTTTTTAACAAACTGAGTAAAATGTTCTTTCATTGCCTCTGAACTAGTTTTTGGTAGGGATGATAGAAAATATACTTCCCAGAAGGTTATGAAGTTTGATTATGAAGTTATGTGGCTATTTTGAAAATGGTCAGTCTAATTCTATTTATTTATACAATTACATATAATCTTGGTTCTTCACTATTTAAAATGTAATTAGCCTGACCAGGTGGTGGCATAGTGGATAGAGCATTAGACTGGGATACAGAGGACCCAGGTTCAAAACCCCAAGGTTTCTGGCTTGAGTGTGGGCTCATCTGGCTTGAGCATGGGCTCACCAGCTTGAGTGGTGGGGTCACTGGCTTGAGTGTCGGATCATGGACATGACCCCATGGTCGCTGGCTTAAGTCTAAGGTCAATAACTTGAGCAGGGGACAGTAGCTCTGCTGTAGTCCCCTAGTCAAGGCACATATGAGAGAGCTATCAATGAGAAACTAAGGAGCCACAACAAAAAATTGATGCTTCTCATCTCTCTCCCTTCCTTTCTGTCTTTCCCTATCTGTCCCTCTCTCTGTGTCACAAAAATAAATAAATAAATAAATAAAATGTAATCAAAGTCCATTTTCTTAATGTCACTTTAAGATACATGCTAAAAAAACTGAAAAGTTGAGGAACTATGATTAAAATATTAGAGGGTTTAGGTTTGGAAATTTCTAAGAAATACTGGAAGTTGCAAGTTGCAGGTATGGTGTGGTTTTTAGAGTCTAGGATGCAAAGTAAGAATTCAGATCTACCCCCCAAACTATGGTGAAATCTTAAAAAAGTCATTTATCTTTGCTGCCTTTAAGTTTTTTTGTTACTAAGCCAAAAATAATTTAGCTGTTTGAAGATTATGTTGTATCTGTTATCTATAATATTGCTACATAAAAAATACTCTAGCCTGATCAGGTGGTGGTGCAGTGGATAGAGCATCGGACTGGGATGCCGAGGACCCAAGTTTGAGACCCCGAGGTCACCAGCTTGAGCGCGGGCTCATCTGGTTTGAGCAAAAATTCACCAGCTTAGACCTAAGGTCGCTGGCTCAAGCAAGGGCTTACTCGGTCTGCTGAAGGCCCATGGTCAAGGCACATATGAGAAAGCAATCAATGAACAACAATCAATGAAGGAGTCGCACTGAGCAACGAAAAACTAATGATGCTTCTCATCTCTCTGTTCCTGTCTGTCTGTCCCTGTCTATCCCTCTCTCTGACTCTCTCTCTGTCTCTGTAAAAAAACAAACAAAAAAAACCCCTCTAAAATTTAGTGGCTTAACACAATTCTTGAATTTGCTCAAAATTTCTTTGGGATTGTAATTTGGGCTAAACTCAGCTAGATGAATTTTCTGCTGGTTTTGTAGAGTCACTCAGGTAGTGACAGTCTGCTTGTAGGTTAGCTCAGAGCTGATAGATCTTCGAGGCCTCAGCTAGGATCCTCATCTTTGTTTCTTATCCTCCAGTTGGCTAGCTCAGGCTTACTCACATGGCACTTTTCAGAGGGAGAGAAGGATACCACTGTTCAAGCACTTTTTAATTCTCTCCTAATATCCCATTGGTCAGAGCAAATCACATGGCCACACCAAACAGCAGTGTGGGAGGGGTCTACACAAGAGAGTAGAGGTAGGAAGCCTGACTGAGTGAAGCCATTGTTGTAGCAATCTGTACTGGGATATCACATAAATCAATCAGCAAATGTGAAAAATCATACTGTAAATTTAGAAATATCAAAAGAGCCTGACCAGTGAGTGGTGGCACAGTGGATAGAGTTTTGACAGTGGGGGGAGTCCCAGGTTTGAAACCCCAAGGTTGCTGGTTTAAGAGCACTTTCATCTGGTTTGAGTGCAGGCTTGCCAGCTTAAGAGTGAGATCTCTGACTTGAGCCCAAAGGTTGCCGGCTTGAAGCCCAAGGTCTGACTTGAGCAAGGGGTCACTGGATCTGCTGAAGCCCCCCTGTCAAGGCATGTATGAGAAGCAATCAATAAATAACTAAAAGTGCCACAACTATGAGTTGATGCTTCTCATCTTTTTCCCTCCTGTCTCTTTTTCTCACTAAACAAACAAACAAACAAACAAACAAACAAACGAGTTGCAGTCATAAAGCCTTGAGATTAAGCGAAGCCAGTGTTGTTACTTAGAGTGCATTTAAAACTGCATGATATTTGGGGAAAAGAATAATTTGTAAACTCAAAGTGAAGTTTATCCCCATATTAAAATTTGCATTATTTGAACATCTGCTTGGCTAGAAAATGCCATCTCCAGATGAGAGGCAATGTGAACAGTCCTACTTAGAACCCAACCCCCTCTTGGCCACCCATCTTGGGAGGTTCTCTGCTCCCTGTCCTTTCCTTTCTTTCCATCACACCCAGAATTGATTACCTTCATACACTCAACACTGTTCATAAATTTTATTTATACATACACTGTTTGTTGTCCTTCTCCTCTGGTACAGCACACAGAAAGCTCCATGATGACAGGAATTATGTCTGTTTCGCTTTCCAGCTCCTACCCAGCATCCAGCCCAGGGCTTGGCACATAATAGGAGCCTATTAAGTATTTGCTAGGCAGTAAATGAAATAAAAAGCTACACTTATACAAGTACCTCCTGACATGGTTTCCCAGCACCAGCCATCTTCTATTCTGAGAATTCAGTGAACTTTCCTATCCCTTAATGGATGATTCATTCTGTCAGTAATTTGCCAGGGGAAGGCAGTAGCTCCTTGCTCTTGTCTCTGTATATGTCTTCCACTAATCAGTTCTTCCCCGAACTGTGGCGGAACTAAATCCCATAGATTATACCCAAGCTCTACCTCTGGAATCCCACCCTTCCTTCTACTATTGCCTTAGGGGTCTTTTCACTTTTTGCTAGGACTCCCACCTTAGCCTCCTAACTGGGCTCCCTGCCAGCAGTCTTTCCTCAGCTGTCAGAGATATCATCATAGAAATATTTGAAAAATTAGTCACAGGATTAAAGACCTCCCTTTCTCCCCAAAACCTAGGAATAAGATTAAAACCCAAACCTTTTGGCATGAAATTCAAGGCATTTCACAATCTGCCCTGAGGTCCCTCTCTGCTACTCTCTCATCACCAGCCCCCTTTCTCGCATGCAGCCTCTGCCTCAGCCACACAGAATGTTCCTGTGTTAAATGAAATGTGCCTGCCCTGCCAGAACACCATAATTTGGTGCCAGCTAGCTTCTTTACGTGGCCCGTCTTTACCTCTCCTCCTTACCTGGTAATCTCCCTCCTTCTCATAGCTCACACCTCACTCGAAATTACGTTCTCGGCAAGCCTGTCCTGTCTCTGTTGTTCATGTCCATGTTAAAATCCTCATACATTAGGCCCTGGCCGGTTGGCTCAGTGGTAGAGCGTCAGCCTGGCGTGCAGAAGTCCCGGGTTCGATTCCCGGCCAGGGCACACAGGAGAAGCGCCCATCTGCTTCTCCACCCCTCCCCCTCTCCTTCCTCTCTGTCTCTCTCTTCCCCTCCCGCAGCCGAGGCTCCATTGGAGCAAGGTTGGCCCGGGCACTGAGGATGGCTCTGTGGCCTCTGCCCCAGGTGCTAGAGTGGCTCTGGTTGCCACAAAGCGACGCCCCGGAGGGGCAGAGCATCGCCCCCTGGTGGGCATGCCGGGTGGATCCCGGTCGGGCACATGCGGGAGTCTGTCTGACTGTCTCTCCCGGTTTCTAGAAAGCTTCAGAAAAAAAAATACAAAAAAAAAAAAATCTTCATACATTGTGTTTAAGTCTATCGTCACAGCTTCTGCTGCTGCTGCTGCTGCTTCCAGCAAGCAAGAAGATTTGCTAGGATAGATGGATGAAGAAAGTAGAAATAAATAAAGAAATTATGTGTGTCCCACAGTTGGTGCCCCATCCCTGACTTCTTACTTTCTGCTGCCTCTCTGTTCCACTAAGTTGCTCTGAAAGGTCTTCTGTTGGGGAATATCTGTTGTGTTTGTCTGCCTGACATCCCTTCCCTCTTCTGGAAACAGCATTCTTCTTCCTTATGGGGAAACCTGTCCTGTGTCGTTTGGGAAGGTTTGATCATTTCTACCTCACAAAGGAATCCATGCCCTTGGACATAATGAGTGGTTCAGGATCAGGCACGTGACACAACTGAGACCATTCAAAATCTTCTTTGAGACTGTTCTGCCAAAAATATTTGGAAAGATACCTTCTTTCCTGGGCCAAGCTGATGAAATGTAAGTTTAGACTGCCAGTCATCATTATCATCTCCATTAGAGAAGGCCTGTTTAAGGAAAGGGGAGTGTGCCTTGATGACAACATTTGAACTCCTGGATCAAGCTATGCCTGAAGCCAAATACTTTAGGTGAGCTGATAAATTGTCTTTTCATTTATTCTAGTTATTTTTGGGGTTTTTTTGCCAGTTACATGTGAAAGGATCCCCAACAAATACACTTGACAAACAAAAGTGCTTTGTTATTATCTCAACTTTACTCAGAAAAAGGTGTGGTTAGATATAAAAAGTAAGGCCATGCTCTTGCAGCATTGGGTAGGAAACTCAACTGAAGCAAAATCTTTGGGTGAGGAAACTATGGGTCCATTCAGCTCTTCTTGAGTCAGTTTCTCAGAAAGCAGCTTCATTCTTGTCTACAGATGTGGCAGGAAAGTTAACAGAAATCGAACAAACTCGTTTCCAAATGTAAATACCAAAATTCCTTTGCCCAAGATAAGCTTTTTTGGCTTAGTTTTGTTTTTAAATTATTATTACCTTTATTATTACTATTATTTATTTATTTTTATTTACAGAGACAGAGAGTCAGAGAGAGGGTTAGATAGAGACAGACAGACAGGAACGGAGAGAGATGAGAAGCATCAATCATCAGTTTTTCATTGCAACACCTTAGTTGTTCATTGATTGCTTTCTCATATGTGCCTTGACCATGGGCCTTCAGCAGACCGAATAACCCCTTGCTCGAACCAGCTACCTTGGGTTCAAGCTGGTAAGCTTTTTTGCTCAAGCCAGATAAGCCTGCGCTCAAGCTGGCGACCTCGGGGTCTCAAACCTGGGTCTTCCGCACCCCAGTTTGATGCTCTATCCACTAAGCCACCACCTGGTCAGGCTAATCTTTATTATTATAGATGCTATCTGTAGAGCCTCTTTAAAAGGGCTGGGTTAAGAAACCTGTTGCTCATTTTCCAAGTACTAAAGCAAAGAGTAGTTCAGCTTTTTCCCTCCCAATGGTTCCAGTGAACCATCAAGTTCGTTTTTATTAATGCTCAGAAAAGCCTAAAATGAACACTTACTCATAGACAACTTCTCTTAAAGCCCATCTCAAGCACAAAAGGTGTGACTTGACTACTGAATAAAAATAATATGGAACTTGCACACATTTGGGGTGCTAGTGGTGTTTAAGGAAGAGCAAAAGAGAGAAGTTTAAGAATCGATGGCACTTTAAGATTTCTCTAGATCCAGGACTTCAGAAGACATTTTTTTTTAAGTGAAGAGAATTCTTCTATTTAAATTGTTTTTAAAAGAAAGAAAATTTATGGGCAATTTTTGGAAAGAGGGATTGTAAAAGAGATAGGATTGACAAGAACCAACTAGTACCAAAAAATCTGTTTTTAAACCATTATTAGCAGTTCAAAAAGGCCAGTGAACCCTTGGGGCGATGTTGGAAAAAGAATATGCGCGAAGTATCTGCAAGAATAAAATTAGTTGGCCTGACCAGGTGGTGGCACAGTGGATAGAGTATCAGCCTGGGATGCAGAGGACCCAGGTTCAAAACCCCGAAGTCATTGGTTTGAGCATGAGATCAAGGACATGACCCCATGGTCACTGGCTTGAGCCTAAGGTTGCTGGCTTGAGCAAGGGGTCACTGGCTTGGCTGGACCCCCCCCCCCCCCGGTCAAGGCACAGATGAGAAAGAAGCAATCAGTGAATAACTAAAGTGCACAACAAAGAATTGATGCTTCTCATTTATCTCCTTTCCTGTCTGTCTGTTCTTATCTGTCACTCTCACTAAAAAAAAAAAAAAAAGATATATATATATATATATCAGTAGAACACTCTCATTTCAGGACACTTATCTAAAAGGGTCCAAGAGAAACTGCCATTAGAAAGGTGGATCCAGGAGGCCTGGAGGAAGGACAAGCCTTGTGACGCCTGCTTGTTGGCCTTCCTTTCTTTTACTGTAGCACCTTGAGATCATTGCCAAGTCCAAGTAAATAGAATTTTCTTCTTCCTTTTTTTACTCATTTGAGAAGTGTTTACTGATCAGATCTTTTGGACCAGGCACTGATGGGCAGTCTGTGTGACTCAGGAGGGAGCAGAAGGAGCTGGACTCCTGTCCTTCCTCGTCACCCCTCACCAGCTTTAGTCTGGACTATTCAACAAATATATATAATAATAAAGTCATTATTTTGTGCCCGACACTGGGCTACCATAGAACCAGTCATTCCTCCTAACAGTAATGGAGGCAGTTAGACAGGCTTTGATTTCTAAAGAAACCTAGTAGAACCCAAAATGACAATACATATAATAGAAAAGGCTACAGTATAGCAAGAGTGTTAAAGTCAAGTCATGCGTAGCAAGCAGCCAGTCTGCATCACAACTCACAAGCAGTGAGTACTAAGTGGCCCCTTTCTGCAGAGCAGAATGGACATACTTCTGCGTTGAGATCAGGAGCCACCACCATGTGCACTGAACACCTTGGAATCACAGTGCCCAAAATGGAACATAAGCTGGGCTTCTTATACCCTGAGGGTCACATAGAATATTCTTGCTGTGTAACTAACCCAACGGCCAAACCTCCTGGGGGGCCTCATTGAGACAAGGTGCAAATCATCACTCTCACAGTTATTAATGAACAATGTTGTCAAGCTGATACAAACTGCCCTGAGACTTGCCTAGGAACCATCATTGCAAAGCCACACTCTCAGTGAGAACATTTCACATCGGGACCAAGCTCCAGTGCTGGGCAGGTTCATGCCTCACTCAGAGACGGATTAAGGTCAGTTGAGGCCCTGGGGCAGGAAAAAATATTGGGACCCTTAAAAAAAAGAGAGAGACAGGGAAAATAAAAATGCATGCTAACCATATTTTTAAATAAATAAAAATATTATGTACTATTAATGTTAAAATTGCACATATGGCCCTGGCCGGTTGGCTCAGTGGTAGAGCATCGGCCTGGCGTGCAGAAGTCCTGGGTTCGATTCCCGGCCAGGGCACACAGGAGAAGCGCCCATTTGCTTCTCCACCCCTCCCCCTCTCCTTCCTCTCTGTCTCTCTCTTCCCCTCTCGCAACGAGGCTCCATTGGAGCAAAGATGGCCCAGACACTGGGGATGGCTCCTTGGCTTCTGCCCCAGGCACTGGAGTGGCTCTGGTCGCAACAGAGCGACGCCCCGGAGGGGCAGAGCATCGCTCCCTGGTGGGCGTGTCGGGTGGATCCCGGTCGGGCGCATGCGGGAGTCTGTCTGACTGTCTCTCCCCGTTTCCAGCTTTAGAAAAATACAAAAAAAATAAAAATAAAAATAAATAAATAAATAAAATTGCACATATGAAACCAAACTTGATATCATTAGAAAAAAGTGTAAAGTTGAAGTTTTGTGGGGCCCCTTCAGAAGCTGGGGCCCAGGGCACGCACCTGGTGCACCCACCGTTAAATCCACCTCTAGCTTCACTTCAGCCACTGATCGTGGGCAGTGCCAGGCCCACAGGAGTCCACCTCTCAGCCCTTCCCAACCACTCGCCACACTGCACCCAATGAGGCTTTTAAAAAATTAAAAAAAACAAATGTTGGTGAGCATGTGAAGAAATCCTTGTGTGCTGTGGGTGATAAGGTAAAATGGTACAACCCCTATGGGGAATGGTATGAAAGTTTCTTAAAAACATTTAAAATAGCTGAAATAGCTGGACCAGGCAGTGGCGCAGTGAATAAAGCGTCAGACTGGGATGTCGAGTACCCAGGTTTGAGACCCTGAGAATGCCAGCTTGAGTGCGGGCTCATCAGGTTTGAGCAAAGCTCACCAGCTTGAGCCCAAGGTTGCTGGCTCGAGCAAGGGGTCACTCAGTCTGCTGTAGTCCCTGGGTCAAGGCACATATGAGAAATCAATCAATGAACAATTAAGGAGCAGCAACAAAGAATTGATGTTTCTCATCTCTCTCCTTTCCTGTCTGTTCTTATCTGTCCCTCTCTCTGACTCTCTCTGTCTCTGCAAGAAAGAAAAGAAAGAAAGAAAGAAAGAAAGAAAGAAAGAAAGAAAGAAAGAAAGAAAGAAAGAAAGAAAGAAAGGAGGAAAATTTAAAGTAGAACTGCCTTATGGGCCTTGGTTGGTTGGCTCATCAGTAGAGCGTTGGTCTGGCATGTGGAAGTCCTGGGTTTGATTCCAGGTTAGGACACACAGGAGAAGGAACCATCTGCTTCTCCACACTCCCCCCCTCTCCTCTTTCTCTTTCTCTTCCTCTCCTGCATCCATGGCTCGAATGGTTTTAACGAGTTGGCCCCAGGCACTGAGGATGGCTACATGGCCTCACCTTAGGCATTAAAATAGCTCAGTTGCCAAGGAACAGAGCAATACGTCAGATGGGCAGAGCATCACCCCATAGGGGGTTTGATGGATAGATCTCAGTTTGAGTGCATGCAAGAGTCTGTCTTTCTGCCTGACCAGGTGGTGGTGCAGTGAATAGAGCGTCGGACTGGGATGCAGAGGACCCAGGTTCGAGACCCCAAGGTTACCAGCTTGAGCGCGGGCACATCTGGTTTGAGCAAAGCTCACCAGCTTGGACCCAAGGTAACTGGTTCGAGCAAGGGGTTATTTGGTCTGCTGAAGGCCCACGGTCAAGGCACATATGAGAAAGCAATCAGCCCTGGCCGGTTGGCTCAGTGGTAGAGCGTCGGCCTGGCGTGCAGAAGTCCCGAGTTGGATTCCCGGCCAGGGCACACAGGAGAAGCGCCCATCTGCTTCTCCACCCCTCCCCCTCTCCTTCCTCTCTGTCTCTCTCTTCCCCTCCCGCAGCCGAGGCTCCATTGGAGCAAAGATGGCCCGGGCGCTGGGGATGGCTCCTTGGCCTCTGCCCCAGGCGCTAGAGTGGCTCTGGTCGCAGCAGAGCGATGCCCTGGAGGGGCAGAGCATCGCCCCTTGGTGGGCGCATGCGGGAGTCTGACTGTCTCTCCCCATTTCCAGCTTCAGAAAAATACAAAAAAAAAAAAAAGCAATCAATGAACAACTAAGGTGTCGCAACAAAAAACTGATGATTGATGCTTCTCATCTCTCTCTGTTACTGTCTGTTCCTATCTATCCCTCTCTCTGACTCTCTCTCTGTCTCTGTAAAACAAACAAACAAACAAACGAACAATAAAAAAAGAAAAATAAATAAATTAAGAACTGCCTTATGATCAGCAATCCCACTTCTGGTATGTATCCAAAAGAAATGAAAGCAGTCTTGAAGAGATATTTGCAAACTCCTGTTCACAGCAGTGTTATCCATGAGAGCCAAGAGGAGGAAGCAACCCAAATGTCCGTTGACAAATAGACAGATAAACCAAGTATGTTATATACATAAATGGAATATCATTCAGCTTTAAAAAAGAAAGGAAATGGAGCAATAGAGAACTGTTACCCAGACCCACCCCTGGATTTTCCCGTGAGACTATACATTTCTTTTCCAATTTAACCCAGTTTGAGTTTCGGTCACTTGTATTCAAAAAGATTCCTGACTAACTCAGAACTGGAAGTGCATTGCAATCCTGTGAGGTAATTGTTTTCTGTTTTATTTTATTTTTATTTTTATTTTTTACAGAGACAGAGAGTCAGAGAGAGGGATAGACAGGGACAGACAGACAGACAGGAACGGAGAGAGATGAGAAGCATCAATCATTGGTTTTTTGTTGCAACACCTTAGTTGTTCATTGATTGCTCTCTCATATGTGCCTTGACTTTGGGCCTTCAGCAGACCGAGTAACCCCTTGCTCAAGCCAGCGACCTTGGGTCCAAGCTGGTGAGCTTTGCTTAAACCAGATGAGCCTGCGCTCAAGCTGGTGACCTCAGGGTCTCGAACCTGGGTCCTCCGCACCCCAGTCCGATGCTCTATCCACTGCACCACCGCCTGGTCAGGCTCTGTTTTATATTTTTAACTGAGGTAAAATTTATGTACAGTGAAACATGCAGATCAATACAATCTTCCAGTTCAATAGGCCTATGAGGTAACATTGTGCTGAGGACATTTTGAGTTGCAAATAACAGAAACCTATTTGAAGTGGCTTAAGGGAGAAAAGGAGTGGAGGAAATTATTATATAGATATATCTCCGGGAACTTGAGGTCTCTACTGCTGCATAACAAATGACCACAAATATGGCACTTTATAACAACATCTGCTTATTCTCTCCCAGCTCAAGACTAAAATCCAGCCTGACCAGGTGGTGGCGCAGTGGATAGAGCATCAGTCTGGGACACAGAGAGCCTAGGTTAGACTCCAAGGTCACTGGCTTGAGAGTGGGCTCATCCAGCTTGAGCGCAGGGTCGCTGACTTGAATGTGGGATCATTGACATGACTCCAAGGTCGCTGGCTTGAACCCAAGGTCACTGGCTTGAGCAAAATGTCACTTGCTCTGCTGTAGACCCCGCCCCCATCAAGGCACATATAAGAAAGCCATCAATGAACTACTAATTGATGCTTCTCATCTCTCCCTTTTTGTCTGTCTGTCCCTATATATCCCTCTCTCTGTTTCTTTCACTCTCTTGCTTTAAAAAAAAAAAGACTTAACATCCAGGTGTCAGCTGGGCTGAGTTCCCATTGAGAGGCTCTGTGGAAAAATCTACTGCTTCCCAACTCATTCATGTAGTTGGAAAATTTAGGTCCTTGCTGTTGTAGGTCTGAGGTCTCCATTACTTTCTGCTGTGCCACTTCTAGAGGCCACCTACAGATTCTTGCCACCTGGTCCAATATGCAGTTCACAACCATAGTTCTCAATGGGAAGGGGAGTGATTTTGCCACCCAGGGAAAATTCGAGAAGGTCTAGAGCAGGGGTCCCCAATCTACGGCCCGCGGGCCACATGCGGCCCCCTGAGGCCATTTATCTGGCCCCCGCTGCACTTCTGGAAGGGGCACCTCTTTCATAGGTGGTCAGTGGAGGAGCATAGTTCCCATTGAAATACTGGTCAGTTTGTTGATTTAAATTTACTTGTTTGTTATTTCAAATATTGTATTTCTTCCTGTTTTGTTTTTTTACTTTAAAATAAGATATGTGCAGTGTGCATAGGGATTTGTTCATAGTTTTTTTAATAGTCCGGCCCTCCAATGGTCTGAGGGACGGTGAACTGGCCCCCTGTGTAAAAAGTTTGGGGACCCCTGGTCTAGAGTAATTTGGGGTTGTTATAATGGGGGGGCCAGGGATGCTGCTAACAATCCTACAATACACAGGACAGCTCCCACAACAGAGAATTCCCTAGGCTCAAATGTCAATGGTGCCACAGCTGAGAAACCTTAATAGACACTAACAAAGAGGATGCTTAAAGAAAATCAGAGTGCTCTTACCAGAAGAAGGGGGCCTAGATCTTGGCAAAACCCACAGACTCCGCCACAAGTACAGTGCCTGGTCTAGATGAGGTTTTCTGTCATTTTTATCTTCTTCCTTTTTATTCCATCTTTGACTATTTTCCCTCTCTACTCCTGACTCCAACATTTTCACACCCATCATCTTAGAAATAAGCTTTCCTCCACCTGGTCCATGAAGACACGTTACCACCATGTCTCCCGCAACATTAAGCCCTCTTGGAATCCCATGTCCCCCTTGATGCCTTGAATACTGAGGAGTTGCCTTCTTTCCCTGACTCCAAGCCACACTCACCTGCCATTCTGAACACATCATAACTGTAAGAAGGCATGTGACAGTAAATAAATGATGTGTCTGTTGGATTTGCATACTTCAGCCCTGAGTACCTAGATGATCCCATATATTCTTTTTTGGCCCCAAAATCCACCCCCTAGATATCAACGATAATACCAAATTCATGCCATAGTGGCTTTTCTTTCTTTTCTTTCTCCTATTTCTGTCTCCTCTCACCATGACTTTACCCTGGCTACAACTCTTTCTGTTTGTTTCTTCTTCTCTCCTCTCTCTTTTAAAATATGGTTTATGTTCAATGGTTCAAAATTCAAAAGGCACCAGAGGAATATGCAGAATCCCTGTCTCCAGTTCCCTGGTCCCTCACCAGAGGCAACTATGTACTGTCACGAATTTTTTTGAAAATCTTTATGGAGATACTATTTACAAGCAAGAACATATATAGATTCTTCTCTTATTTTTCCTCTTTTTTCTTTTTTTAAAGAAGCAAAAGATAGTATACTATGCACATGACTTTGCATCCTACTTTGGCTTATTATATTTAAAAGTTATTTGGAGATATGGCTTTTAGGAGGTAATTAAGACTAAATGAGGTCATAAGGTAGGGTCCTCACATGATAGGATTGGTGGATTTATAAGAGAAAGTGAGAGAGGTCTCTCTTTCTCTCCTTGCACAAGCATGGAGGAAAAGCCATGGAAGAACAGCGCAGGAAGGGAGCCATCTGCAAGCCAGGAAGAGGGCTCTCACAAGAACCAACCCTGCTGACACCCTGACCTCAGACTTCCAGCCTCCAGAACTGTGAGAAAAGACATTTCTGCTGTTGAAGCCAACCTGTCTGTGATTTTTTTTTTGTGGCAGCCCTAATCAGACTAATAATGCTGACTATATCCTATTCTAAGTGTTTTACGTGTAGTAACTTATTTAGTCCTAATAAACACCCTGGGAAGTCAGTACTATTATTATTACCCCTATTTTTCAGATGAGGAAAACCTAAGCACAGAGATACAAAGACATTCCCTGAAATCCACTTAGTCCATTGGTGCTGGCTCAGAATCTGAATCAAGGCAGGTTGGTACTGGTCCATGTTGACCACTTACTGAGCACTTCCTGTATGCATTTACATGCATTACCTTATTGGGTCCCTAAAACTCTATGACTTGGGTATAATAGGAAACTGAGATAGAGAGGTATTAAGAAATTGGCCAAGTTGACCTAGGTAGAATGGGTAAAGCTTGCTTCAAACAGTTTGATATCAGAGCCACTCTCTTAAACACAAAGGAGATTTCAGAGGAATTTTTTGCATTCTGTCTTCTCTCTGTAGTTACCCTAGAGAAATCTATATAATGCTAAGAAATTTCCTTGCTACATTTAACTTTAGAACAATGCACTCAACTAACCCATAAACTCTTTTACAACATATTTTATAGTTCTAATATTTCTATAAATAGTTTTTATTGGAAAAATAATGCAAAATTGGCTCAGATAATTTCAAGTGATCCAGCAGAATGGTGAAATGATATCACAGAAAAAAGAGTAGACTCATCCTCAATTTCACAATGTTGAATGTTTGCTCAAATGTCACCCTCTCAGCTTGACCAGGTGGTGGCGCAGCGGATGGGGCGTTGGACTGGGTGCAGAAGATGCAGGTTCAAAACCCTGAGCTCACCGGCTTGAGCGCGGGCTCATCTGGTTTGAGCAAAGCTCACCAGCTTGAGCCCAGTTTATAGCCTCCCTGTCAGGGCACATATAAGAAAGCAAACAACGAACAACTAAGGAGCCGCAATGAAGAATTGATGCTTCTCATCTCTCTCCCTTCTTGTCTGTCTGTCCCTATCTGTCCCTCCCTCTGTCTCTGTCACACACAAAAATGTCACTCTCTCAATGAGGCCTGTCCTAACACTCTACTTAAAATTGTACCCCTTTGTCACTCTCACATTCTCTTACTCTCAGACCTTCCTAATCTTGCTCAGTTCTTTTCACTTACCACTTTCTAACTTATAGTATGTTTTCCTGTTCATTATTTTGGGTTATTTTCTATCTTCCATGCTAGAATTTGTTTCTTGTGGACAAGGACCTTTTTTCTTTTAAATTAAAAAAAAAAACAAAAACTTTAAAAATCATTTTGTCCCCTGCTCTGTCCTCCAGCACCAGTAGGCCAGGGCACCAAATAGGGGCTCAGTAAATATTACTTGAATGTTATTCTTTAAGGACTTATTTGTTGTGTCGAAAGTTAAAATTTCAGCTCAGTACAAAGTTTGGAGAAAATAGAGGCACAAATTATTTATTTTCCTTTGGCATTGCTTTTCAGTAAGTCAGCAGTTTTCTATTGATGTGCTGCAAGAATTTTTAAAACATGCAATACCTGACAAGTTAGGGGCACTGACCTCTTTTCTCTTAGATTGTCAAATAAAATAAAAAGACAACAGCCAACACATCAATAGCCATGTAGTGTGAATAAATCAAAATTATTCCTTTTGGGGGAGGGCAGACTGGAAAAGAAATATAATTTTTTTGTGTGTGTGTCATCGAATTTTAGTAATTAGTTTATATGTGCCATGATGTGAAATAGGTTGAAAAATCACTGGAGTAAATAATATATTCTAATGTTTCACAATTTAAAAGTTGTATAAGGTTAGACAATGAAAAATTGGCTCTCCACCCTGTTTCCCCTACTATCTTATTGTTTCCCACCTTGGAGATAACTAATAATATCAGAAGCATCAATTCTTTGTTGTGACACCTTAGTTGTTCACTGATTGCTTTCTCATATGTGCCTGACTGGGGGGCTACAGCAGTCCGAGTGACCCCTTGCTCAAGTCAGTGACCTTGAGCTCAAGCCAGTGACCTTGGGCTTCAAGCCAGTGACCTTTGGGCTCAAGTCAGTGACCATGGGGTTATGTCCATGATCCCATGGTGAACCCGTACTCAAGCTGACTGAGCCCCTGCTCAAACCTGAAACCTCGGGTTTTGAATCTGGGTCCTCTGCATCCTAGGCCAAGGCTCTATCCACTGAGCCACCACCTGGTTAGGCTATCAGTTTCTTCTTTAACTATATATATCCCATCTTTTTCTGCACAAATATTACATCATATTCATATGTACACACTGTAGTACTTTTTTTTTTTTAACTCAACAATACAGGACAATTAAAAAGGAATAGATAGCCCTGGCTGATTGGCTCAGTGGTAGAGTGTCGGCCCCGTGTGTGGAAGCCCTGGGTTCGATTCCCAACCAGGGCACACAGGAGAAGTGCCCATCTGCTTCTCCACCCTTCCCCCTCTCCTTCTCTCTATCTCTTTCCCCTCCTGCAGCCAAGGCTCCAATGGAGCAAAGTTGACCCAGGCGCTGAGGATGGCTCCATGGCCTTCACCTCAGGTGCTAGAATGGCTCTGGTTGCAACAGAGCAATGTTCCAGATAGGCAGAGCACCACCCCCTAGTGGGCATGCCACATGGTCAGGTGCATGCGGGAGTCTGTCTCTCTGCCTCCCTGCTTCTCACTTCAGAAAAAAAAAAAAAAAGAAATAGAATGGAATATTTTCAAAAATGAGTTGTTCAGAAATGTGACTCTGTGTGAACAATTAAGATGCACCTGGGGACACATCAAGAACCTTGCGTTTCGCCTGACCAGACGGTGGCACAGTGGATAGAGCGTCAGACTGGGATGCAGAGGACCCAGGTTCGAGACTCCAAGGTCACCAGCTTGAGCAAAAGCTCACCAGCTTGGACCCAAGCTCGCTGGTTTGAGCAACGGGTTACTCGGTCTGCTGAAGGCCCGCGGTCAAGGCACATATGAGAAAGCAATCAATGAACAACTAAGGTGTCGCAACGAAAAACTGGTGATTGATGCTTCTCATCTCTCTCCATTCCTGTCTGTCTGTCCCTGTCTATCCCTCTCTCTGACTCTCTCTCTGTCCCTGGAAAATAAACAAACCAACAAACCAACAAAGAACCTTGCGTTTCGGTTGCTTCTTCCTTGTAGTCCAGAGCCAGTGAAGTATAATAACACAGAGTGCTACCATTATAGCCATCCACAGTGGTGTGCCACAGGGGCTGGGATGGATCAGCCCATGGGGGCACGCTACACAGGAAGGTTGCATACTGAGCATCTCTAAGATCGGGACACTTCCAGGTTGGTTTTGAATGCATGTCTATTATAATGTTGTATTATCACCTGACCCGGTGGTGGCGCAGTGGATGGGATGCGGAGGACCCAGGTTCGAGACCCCGAGGTTGCCAGCTTGAGTGCGGGCTCATCTGGTTTGAGCAAAAGCTCACCCACCAGCTTGGACCCAAGGTCACTGGCTCCAGCAAGGGGTTACTTGGTCTGCTGAAGGCCCACAGTCAAGGCACATATGAGAAAACAATCAATGAACAACTAAGGTGTTGCAACGTGCAATGAAACACTAATGATTGATGCTTCTCATCTCTCTCCATTCCTGTCTGTCTGTCCCTGTCTATCCCTCTCTCTGACTCTCTCTGTCTCTGTAAAAAAAATAAAATAATAATAATAATAATAATAATGTTGTATTATCAAGGTTCTCCAGAGAAAAAGCCACTAGGATATGCACGTATATATGTACGTATGGAAAGAGATTTAAGGAATTTATTAGGAATTGGCTTGGGTTATGGAAGCCGGCAAGGGCCAAATCAGCAGTGTGAGCCAGCAGGCTTGAGAACCAATAGTGCAGCTTAAGTCAAAGGTTTCACAAAAGGAAAAAAGCCCTGGAAATCGATGGGGGTTGATGGTTGCTCAACAGTGTGAATGTACTTAATGTCACTGGACCATATACCTAAAAAATGATTAAGATGATCAATTTTATGTGTATTTTACTACAGTTAAAAACAAATTAAAAAAATTTTTAATAACATTTTATTATCTCTGTTTCTGTGGAGAAATTTAGGAGCAGCTAGTTGGGTGGTTCTGGTGCAAGGTCTCATAGGGTTACAGTCAGATGTCACCTGGGACCACAGTCATCTGAGGCTGGTGGCCATCCGAAGGCCTAACTGGGTCCGAAGGGTCCGCTTCCCAGACAGCTACTCGCGAGTCTGCCGGCTGGAGGCCTCAGTTCTGCGCCAACTGTTGGCAGGAAGCCTTAATTTTTTACCACATGGACCTTTCCATTGGGCTGCTGGAGTGTTCTCATAACACAACAACTGACATCCTACAAAGCAAGCCAAGTCATTTGAGAGAGAAGCCACATGTCACTTAGGATCTAGCCACAGATAACACACAGTGCTCATTTATGCAATATCCTCCTTGTTGGCAATGGGTCACTGAGTTCAGCTCAGACTCACCAACGGGGATATTGGGCTCTGCTTTTGAAAGAGGCGTTAAATAATTTTTAGACATATTTTAAAACCACTCCAGCATTTGAACTGATGTAGGAAAAAAGTCTGATAAAAATGACCTAATTTTTCTTAGCTTCTGTTTATTTAAATTCCTTGACCACAGTGATGGGGTATGGACTGGTTTGGTCTGGGTTTCATTGAACTTCATGATGTTGGTTCCTTTACCAGAAGAAAGGACTCTGTTTCCAGAAGGAAGAGGAAGGGGATGCTGAGTAGTTACATGTGTCCAGATGTCCACTGCACACATCGTTGTCATTCTGGCAAGGGTCATGATGAGCACACTCTGACAGAGTCAGGCCTTTTCTCTTCTCTTGACCTTTGGACTGTCTGAGTTAGCATTAGAGGAGTCTCAGCATTTTTTCTTTTTAATTTTTTTAAATTGTGGCTTTTCCACCTGACTAGGCTGTGGCACAGTGGATAGAGTATCAGACTGGGATGCATAGGACTCAGGTTCAAAACCCCAAGGTGGCTGGCTTAAGCGTGAGATCATACACATGACCCCATGGTTGTTGGCTTGAGCCCAAAGGTTGCTGGCTTAAAGCTCAAGGTCACTGGCTTGAGCCCAAGGTTGCTGTCTTAAAGCCCAAGGTCACTGGCTTGAGCCCAAGGTCGCTGGCTTGAGCAAGGGGTCACTCACTCTGCTGTAGTCCCCTGGTCAAGGCACATATGAGAAAGCAATCAATGAACACCTAAGGTGCCGCAATGAAGAATTGATGCTTTTCATATCTCTCCCGTCCTGTCCGTCTGTATCTGTCCCTCTCTTTGTCTCTTTCACTATCTCTGTCACAAAAAAAAATTTTTTTTTTTGGTTTTCCTCTCTCTCTGTCGCTCTAAAATCAATCAATAAAAATTGTGGCAAAATGCACATAAGATAAAACCATTTTAACCATTTTTAAGGGTACCGTTCAGCCTGACTTGTGGTGGTGCAGTGGATAAAGTGTCGACCTGGAATGCTGAGGTTCGAAACTCTGGGCTTGCCTGGTCAAGGCACATATGGGAGTTGATGCTTCCTGTTCCTCCCCTCTTCTCTCTCCCTTCTCTCTCCCCCTCTCTCCTCTCTAAAATGAATAAATAAAGTCTTTTAAAAAACTGTACAGTACAGTAGCATTAAGTACCATCACATGTTGTACAACCATTACCACTGTCTGGATGAACAGAACTCATCTTCCCAAACTGAAATTCTGTACCCATTAAACAATAACTCTCTATTTCTCCCTCTCTGCTGCCCCTGGTAACCACCATTCTACTCTGTCTCTGTGCATTTGTGTGTTTTAGATACCTCCTATAAGCAGAGTCATACTCTTTGTTCTTTTGAGACCAGCTTATTTCACTTAGCATAATGTCTTCAACGGTCATCCATGTTGTAGCATGTGTCAGAATTTCCTTTCTTTTTAAGGATAAATAATAATCTATTTTGTAATAATACAATAATACACCACATTTTTTAAAATTTATTCATTATAGAGAGGGGAGAGGGAGAGAAGGAGGGAGAGCAGGAAGCATCAACTCCCATATGTGCCCTGACCAGGCAAGCCCAGGGTTTTGAACCGGCAACCTCAGTGTCTCCAGGTTGACACTTTATCCACTGTGCCACCACAGGTCAGGCACAATAATCCACCACATTTTATTTTATCCATTCATCCATCAATGCACACTTGGGTTGCCTCTACCATTAAGCTATTGCAAATAATGCTGCAATGAATACGGGTGTAGAGCCTCCACATTTTCTCAGTATTTCACTTGCAGCAATTGAAGAGTTTATGGTAGAATTCAGATCCTGAGCTCTTAGAGCTGCAACTGTGTTTGGGGAAAGTACATTGGGTGTGCAGGTTGTGGCCCTCACTCTGCCAGGGTTAGCTAGCTACATTCACATTATCTTGGGTGAATCTATCTTTCTGAGCCTCCTAGGGGCCTGGGAGTCTCAAATGAAATAATAATAATAATGGAATGGCTGGAAAGACAGTTAAAGAGGGAAACAGAAATAACAATTATGCCTGACTAGGCGGTGGCACAGTGGATAAAGCATCAGACTGGGATGCAGAGGACCCAGGTTCGAGACCCCAAGGCTACCAGCTTGAGCGCGGGCTCATCTGCTTTGAGTAAAAGCTCACCAGCTTGGACCCAAGGTCATTGGCTTGAGAAAGGGGTTACTTGGTAAGCTGAAGGCCCGTGTTCAAGGCACATATGAGAAAGCAATCAGTAAACAACTAAGGTCTCGCAACGAAAAACTGATGATTGATGCTTCTCATCTCTCTCCATTCTTGTCTGTCTGTCCCTATCTATCTCTCTCTATCCCTGTAAAAAACAACAACAACAAATAACAATTATATATTTGTTTACCTCCTTTTTCCAGCTCCTGACATGAGGGAGGCCTGGAACATCATAAATGCTCAGTAAACCTGACCAGGCGGTAGCGGAGTGGATAGAGCATCAGACTGGGATGTAGGGGACCCAGGTTCAAAACCCCGAGGTCACCGGCTTGAGTGTGGGCTCATCGGACTTGAGCATGGGGTCATAGACAGGATTCCATGGTTGCTGGCTTGAGCCCAAAAGTCGCTGACTTGAGCAAGGGGTCACTGGCTCTGCTGGAGGTCCCCGTCAAGGCACATATGAGAAAGCAATCAATGAACAACTAAGAAGCTGCAACAAGGCCCTGGCCGGTTGGCTCAGTGGTAGAGCGTTGGCCTGGCGTGTGGAAGTCCCAGATTCGATTTCTGGCCAGGGCACACAGGAGAGGTGCCCATCTGCTTCTCCACCCCTCCCCCTCTCCTTCCTCTCTGTCTCTCTCTTCCCCTCCCACAGCCGAGGCTCCATTGGAGCAAAGATCTCCGGGGCGCTGGGGATGGCTCCTTGGCCTCTGCCCCAGGCGCTAGAGTGGCTCTGGTCGCGACAGAGCGATGCCCCGCATGGGCAGAGCATCGCCCCCTGGTGGGCATGCCAGGTGGAACCCGGTCGGGCGCATGCGGGAGTCTGTCTGCCTCCCCGTTTCCAGCTTCAGAAAAATACAAAAAAAAAAAACCAAACAAACAAAAAAAAAAACAAAAAAAAAAAGCTGCAACGAAGAATTGATGCTTCTCATCTCTCTCCTTTCCTCTCTGTCTGTCCCTATCTGTCCTTCTTTGTCTCTCTAGCTCTGTCACAAAAAATTAAAAAAAATAATAATAAAATGCTCAATAAATATCTGAGAAATAAATTCTAGAATCTTTTAGTGTATTTGAATCATTGTTTAAGTCTCCTTTGTGAGAACATTGTTAACTTGTGTTAATTACTAGGCTCCATCTTGCTCATTTTATTGCTCTACATATGTAAAGATTTCTCCAGACAATATTTTCAGATAGCACACAATATTTTTTAAAATATAGAATGTAGTTACAGGAGCATCTTTCCACGGGGCATCTGGGTCTAGAAGCTCAGAGCCGAAAGAAAACTCTGTTTCAACACTGATTGGCTTTTGATCATACTTAATATTCAATATTCCATCAGGCCAATTTGGGCTCTCTTCCCCCAACTCTTTACCTCCCCCATTCCCAGGCATTGACTGATTAACATTATCATTGACCATAACTCCTCATTTGCCTGATAACAGGAAAAGGACTCAATTCCCACCTTAAAGCTAGGCTCTCATTGCAAATGCAAAGACTCTTTCTGGAGGGATGCACAAAAACCTAACAGTAGTTGCCTCTATTCAGGGAGATTTGGGGGTTTGGGGATAAGGTGGGAGAGAGCCTTATTTTTTAGTGTAAATTCTTCTGTATATGGAGGGGGGGTAATTTTATGTTGTGCGTGTTTTACTCTAAAAATAAAAACACTATTCTGGAAGCAAGAATAAGTACTAACCATGTGTTCAACCTACTGTGAATCACTGGGGAAAAAGAAAGATTAAAACGGCAAAGGAAACAGTTCTTGAATCAGAAGATAAAGCCAGCCCAAAGACAATTATATTTAAACTAGATGAAGCTGTTTCAGAAGCAATAGTGTGTCAAATCTGTCACCAACGTGGGTGCTGGATAAAATTAAGAGCGTATTCTAGATTGGTCACTTTTTTTTTGCAGAGGAACCTATTTGGGACCTTTCATTTTCAGTTTCCTCATTTGCAACATGGAGATAATAATGCCTATCTATTATTACTAATGTAAGAGTATTTGGAGTTTTTCTCAGGGGACTTTGAAGAATGTTGGGCAGATAAAATATATTATGCTCACTTTGTTAAAGATGGCGCTGCCCACATGGAAGCCTGTCGCCCAAGTGATATTAATGTGTGTTGGGGGCGGGCTGTGGGCAAGCAGGATCCTTGTAGCCTGGGGCTTGGTTTTAGGACTAAGCCTTTCCCACCCTTTTTGATGTGGGGTGGTACAATCCAATTATGCCTCAAATAAGTGACTTTGTATCAGAGACTTCCTTATTTTGTATATTGGATTAAAGGTTTTGATTTCTACACTATAAAATGGGGGCAGAACAGGAGCTTGCTCTCTTGGTTCCTGAGATTAGCATTAGAGAGCAGAGAGCAGAGAGCAAAGAAAGGCCACGTGGAGTAGGCCAGGAGAAGCAGCCAA
Organism: Saccopteryx leptura; assembly: GCF_036850995.1. Lineage (NCBI taxonomy): Eukaryota > Metazoa > Chordata > Mammalia > Chiroptera > Emballonuridae > Saccopteryx > Saccopteryx leptura. Next base: position 293,998,834 of record NC_089503.1, on the reverse strand, counting down.
GATGGCGGAGTGTTGAGTGAGAAGCCAGTTTATACAGAGTTTGTGCAGGGAGAAGGAAGGAGATGAGGAACAGAGGTGAATAAGTCTGGTGAGCTAGAAACCTATGATTCTAGGAAACTCGGATAAGTCAGTAGCTTTGTGAGCACTGAATGAGTGGGTTTTGGAGGCCCAGTGTGTGTTTTTACTTGCCCACTGGGTGCAAGCTAGGATTAAAGATGATGGCCCACCAGTTTTTGGCTCCATTGCTTCTTTACTGACTGTCCGAATCCAATGCAAACCTCCATATGAATGGCCGCGATGGAGGCTCCTGGCCCTACAAAGAACACAGCTCCCAAGGGGAGGCAGAAACCATCTGTTGAGTGTGTACTATGTGCCAATTATGTTGAGTGCTTACATTTATTGAATCTTCATAGCTATTGTGCTGTTCTTGTTTTATAGAGAAGGGTGAGGCTCAAAGAAACTCAACTACTTGCTCAAGATCACACAGCTAGTGAGTGCTAGAATCAGGATTCGAATTCAGGTCTGTCTGATGACAAAGCTTGGTTCTCTGCTCTACTTACCAGGGGTTGCAGTCACCAGGACGGACACTGTGGGAACTTATTGAGGCAGGAGGCAAGCCTGACTAGGGGGCATCAGTCAGAGCAGCCTTGCAGGTGCATCTCCCAACCACTGCCATAGGCAGTTTCCATGTCTACCTTTCCATCCATACCAACACCAGCATTCATTTTATTTTATCTCGCTTGACATACTTAGTTCACTGTGTTTAATAAATAGACGACAGAAAGTTCTACAAATAGGTGACCCAGTGTTATAATCACCTTTAAAATGAAATATGGAGTTTGTATATGACTCAAGCAAATAGTTCTAATAATAGAGAAATCAGAATTGGGGAAAATTGCTTTAAAATCTAACTCCCAGGTCCCTGGCCAGATAGCTTGGTTGGTTAGAGCATTGTGCTGAAGAGCAGAAATTGCCAGTTCAATTCCCAGTCAGGGCACATACAGGAATAGATCGATGTTCTTGTTTCTCCCTCTTTCCCTTCCTCTCTCACTAAAATAATAAATAAAATTTAAAAAAAAAAAATCTAACTCCCAGGGCAAATTGAAACAATCAGTCAGGAAACTCAAATAACTAGAATGTTTTTTAATGTATGTTATGCTTTTCAATTGATGATTGATGTTATGTGATGGGTTGTTCACATTAATTCTTTTAGGCACTGAGCCAGGTGCTGGGGACCACAGGTAAATCAAACACAGAATTGCCTTTATAAGTGGGGAAAACGTTGTTAGTGTCAAAGGGTAGCTTGGGGGACTTCACTTCTCTGCTCCTTCCAGCCTGCCAGCTACCTCAAGTGTTTGATATGAGCAGTTGTCGTTTCTCAAGCTTACGTGAAGCTGGTAAACCCGCTCCATGCTCTTTTCCTACACCATTTCTGCCCCTTGAAGGCCCTGGAGGAGACCGTCTGGAGCTTAAAATGAAACATGGAGTTTGTATATGACTCAAGCAAAGTGGGCACCAACAGTGCAGCATGAATGTAATGATTATGGAAACATCAGGTCCAGGGAGGCAGCCCTGGAAGATGAGTCGAGGTAAGCCAGCCAAAGAAGCGTGGTGACGGAAGGGGAAGCCGAGCCAGCTTCCTAGTCTCTGGCCCAAGGTGACCTGGCTTCGCTGAGTGCTCGCTCTGAGGAGGCGGTGAGAGGCACAGATTAATGAAGGGCCTCCTCCCCTGGTGTGCTAAGGAATTTGTCTTTTGTCTTTCAAATCCTTGCACATTTCATTTTGTTTTATTCTCCTCTAAAGTCCTAGCTCCCATCACAGTGGCTGGTTGGCTGGTAGCCAATATCAAATGTGTGTGCTGTATGGAGGCAGGTTTTGGGGAGCCACGAGAGGTAGAGATGTCACAGACCTCCCTGGCTGCAGGACTGAAGGTGGAGAAGAGACTAGAGCAGGTGTCCCCAAACTGTGGCCCATGGGCCGCATGCGGCCCCCTGAGGCCATTTATCTGGCCCCTCACTGCACTTCCGGAAGAAGCACCTCTTTCATTGGTGGTCAGTGAGAGGAGCACTGTAAGTGGTGGGCCTCCAATGGTCTGAGGGACAGTGAACTGGCCCCCTGTGTAAGAAGTTTGGGGACCCCTGGACTAGAGCCTAGTGCTATAATGGGTGGAGGTACCTGAGTATCAGGCTTTGTGATCCTGGGCAATGAACATACCAAGGGTCTGAATTTCCATCTGTACAATAATAATAACAGTATCCCTCCCACATAGGGCTCTTGTGCAGATAAAATGCAATGATATGAATGAAGTATTCAGCAGGATGCCTGGCTCATCTTAAGTGAGTCAAAAACTATTGGTATATGATAGGATGACTCAGGTAAGCATATAACTCTCAGCTACTTTTGCCTGGGTATTTAAAAAAAAAAAAAAGAAAAAGCCATCATTTTAGTTAAATGTGTGCTTTAAGTAGAGAAAAAGACAACTCCAATTAGAATTTTACTGTCAAAACAGTAATTTTAGCATAAGTTGACCAGCATGGTTTTAAAAGAATCTGTGAAACAATCATTCCAACTGAACAAAGAAAATGCGGATCTGGCTCACAGGAGGAGGGAACTTTTCTTGGCCTTTAAAAGGTCCTGGCTTAGTTATATTAGTTACTACAATAGACTGCAAACACCTAGATGGAGGTTGTTATTAAGATTCACTTTTTGCCTGACCTGTGGTGGCGCAGTGGATAAAGCGTCGACCTGGAAATGCTGAGGTTGCCGGTTCGAAACCTTGGGCTTGCCTGGTCAAGGCACATATGGGAGTTGATGCTTCCAGCTCCTCCCCCCTTCTCTCTCTCTCCCTCTCTCTCTCCTTTCTAAAATGAATAAAAAAAAATAAAAAAAAAGATTCACTTTTGCTTTGTACAGTGTCTGATTTTAAAAACCTTTCATTCAGCTTTTATTTGTTTTCTGTTTTTAGGCAAATAAACACCTGGTGTTTTCCAAGAGCATTTCGACTCTGGGTTACTCCAAAGAAAAGCAGGAAATAAGCTTTTCCACAAACCCAGATAAAAACAAAGGGCCTGCACCACTGCTACACATCTGGTGACCAGACAGGTTCACTAAATCTGAGCTGGGATGGGAGCTCCTTAAGACCAAGAAAACACTACAAAGCTGGATCTGGGCTGGATGCTTAACATATGTTAATTCACTGAAAGAAGAAAAGGCACTGGTTGAGAACAGTGACCCCACCTGCTGTGGCACAATGTGGTTTTGTTGTTTAAAAAAATCACTCTCAGGTAGTAGGGAACTTTCATTCATTACTACTGGCAGCATAGATGAGCACCAGCATTCTGGAAAAGCCATTTGGCACATAATGATGTACACTGGAACCTTATTCATAATATTTTAAATAAGAAATAAACTAAATGTCTAACAAAGAGGACTAGTTAGGCATTTAGTACAGTAGCTCTACTGGAAGGACTATTATATTACACCAGAGGTCGGGAACCTTTTTGGATGAGAGAGCCATGAACTACACATATTTTAAAATGTAATTCCATGAGAACCATACAACAACCCGTGTACGTTATGCATTATCCAATAAAAATTTGGTGTTGTCCCAGAGGACAGCTGTGATTGGCTCCAGCCACCCGCAACCATGAACATGAGCAGTTGGAAATGAATGGATTGTAATACATGAGAATGTTTTCTATTTTTAATGTTACTATTTTTTTTATTAAAGATTTGTCTGCGAGCCAGATGCAGCCATCAAAAGAGCCACATCTGGCTCACGAGCCATAGGTTCCCGACCCCTATATTAGTTTTTAAAGATAATGTTTCCTCCCTCCCTTCTTTCTTTCCTTCAATACTGAATTTCTACAATGTCCCAGGCACTGTTCCAGGCTTGTTGGATGCATCAAAGTTGGGGAGAAAAGCAAAGGTGCTATTCTGGTGGGGTTCACAGTCTGGGAGGAGGGATGTGGGAGCAGGAGACAGACTCTAGAGCAAGTTGGAAGGCTGTCAGTGCTATGTAAGACCAAAGAGTGAGGTGCAGTCAAGGTGAGGATGTGGTGAGTAGGCTTCTGTTTAAATCAGCAGTTCTCAACCTGTGGGTCGCGACCCCGGTGGGGTCGCCTAAAGCCATTGGAAAATACATAATGCATATCAGGTATTTACATTCCGAATCATAACTGTAGCAAGAGTACAGTTATGAAGTAGCCACCAAAATTATTTTTTGGTTTGGGGTCACCGCAACATGAGGAACTGTATTGCGGGGTCACAGCATTAGAAAGGTTGAGAACCACTGGTTTAAATGGATGATGTATGTTATGTCTCATTCATTGGCAAAAGCTGAGGAGAGGGTAGGAGCCAGGAAGTTATCTGGATGGAAAATACTAGTAGAGCACTCCCCCCACCATCCAAAAATAGAGCATTCCTATGAAACTTATTGTAAGCAATTACCATTAATTGATGAGAAAAGAAAATTTGAGCATTCATAGACCCCCCAAAATAACCTACCAAATAACACATAAAACCTATAATAACACTAACATAATAGTAAAAGCAGGACTGCATACAAAAATGGAGGTAAAGCGCAGATGCTCACAAATAGTTCAAAGCTGTGGCAACCTGATGCTGCGATGTTGAGTGAGTTCCCAGGTTAGGAGCTTGCTGGGGCTGCGACGCTGAGTGAGTTTCCAGGTTAGGAGCTTGCTGGGGCTGCGATGCTGAGTGAGTTCCCAGGTTAGGAGCTTGCTGGGGCTACTCTCAGATGCTCACTGGGCACACTGCCTCTATAACGCTCACTGCAAAACAAACACCAAACATTATTTGTATTTCTTTCAGATAGTGCAAACATGTAGTACTAAGGTAGGTTTTGGGTAAAAGCAAAGTGGCTTTAACATGAACTTTAGAAATACAGAGGATACTTGATACAGAAACACAGTTTGCAGGATAAGATTTTGGATGATGCTTTTGTTTTCTTCTTTCCTCTATGCCTTTTCTAATTTATCTTTAGTGAGCAAGTTTTAATGTTTAAAAAAAAGCCCACAAGCTTAGGAGAAAGGAAGCTTGGGCACCCGGCAGTCCCGCCCACCGCCCCGCCCCACCGCCCGTGCCCAGCAGGGGGCGCGCGCCCTCTACTCTAAGTCCCTCAACCCTGGTGTCCCCACAAGGCGTCGCGCTACATGGGCTGCGCGAAGAGCAAGAACGTGGCGATGGCCGCAGAGCCTGAGCCGAAGGCCAAAGGCGAGAGCGGCCCGGGTTTCCGTCCGTCAGGTATGATTGAGGGAAAGGCGCAGCACTAGGGCGCGCGACCGAAGCGGGCGTCCGGCGCCCTCCAGACGGCCGCGCCGTCCGCCTTGTGGGAGCAGCACCCTGGAGCCCTGGTCCTCGCTGCACTGGCGCCGTCGTCGCGGGCCCGACGGGCGCCAACCTGGAGAGTCCAGAAACGGGCGAGGCCAGCCCTGGGCCTCGGAGTTCCCCGGCGGCGGTGAAAGCGACCTGCTCGGTTTACTCCAAGAAACGGAGGCTGCCCGGCAGCTGTGGGAGGGGAGGAGGTGGCAGAGGGAACGTGCGGCCGCACCTGCCCGCCGACCGCTCGGAAACAAGCCCGGGGTTACTCGTCTCATTCGCCCACGCTCTGGTCAGGGCCACCCTTGTTGCAAACACCAAGCACTAAGAGAAATACTAGAGGGGAAGGGACCACACATCTGACGGCTCGCAGGGAATTCACCTTCACCTCTCAAAAAGCCTGGACTCTGATCCCAGGGCGACAGAACCCCAAATCCGAGGAGGTTAAGCGCCAAAGGGCATTTAGGCCTGTGGAACGGGAGAGTCTGACAGGGTGGGGCTTGGGGCCTGTGTATCCCGAGCCTGCACACCCCGTACTGCGGTATCAAGAATGCCCTGATGGCCCGGGCGCTGGGGATGGCTCTGTGGCCTCTGCCTCAGGCGCTAGAGCGGCTCTGGTCGCAACATGGCGACGCCCAGGATGGGCAGAGCATCGCCCCCTGGTGGGCAGAGCGTCGCCCCTGGTGGGCGTGCCAGGTGGATCCCGGTCGGGCGCATGCGGGAGTCTGTCTGACTGTCTCTCCCTGTTTCCAGCTTCAGAAAGATGAAAAAAAAAAAAGAAAGAAAAAGAAAAAAAGAATGCCCTGGGGGGTTGGCTCAGTGGTAGAGCGTCGGCCTGGCATGCAGGAGTCCCAGGTTCGATTCCCAGCCAGGGCACACAGGAGAAGCACCCATCTGCTTCTCCACCCCTCCCCCTCTCCTTCCTCTCTGTCTCTCTCTTCCCCTCCCGCAGCCAAGGCTCCATTGGAGCAAAGATGGCCCGGGCGCTGAGGAGGCTCTGTGGCCTCTGCCTCAGGCGCTAGAGTGGCTCTGCTCTCAACAGAGCGACGCCCTGGATGGGCAGAGCATCGCCCCCTGGTGGGCATGCCGGGTGGATCCCGGTCGGGCGCATGCGGGAGTCTGTCTGCTTCCCCATTTCCAGCTTCAGAAAAAAAAAAAATGCTATCAGACAGATCCCTCCCTCCCCTCTCGATTCTTAGGCACGTTTCCTGCACCACCATCCCACTGCACCCTTTCAGTTAATCACTGAAACGAAAAGGGTGCTTGTATTTCCTCCACTTTGCAGATGATGGTAATAATGGCTCACAGTGACTGGGCACTGTTTAAAGTACTTTATATGGATAACCTTTCATCCTATCAACAGCACTTTGAGAGGTGTTTCATAACCCCCATTTTATAGATGGAGAAACTGAGCCACAAAGAGGATATCAAATTTGTCCAAAGTCCCACAACTAGTGTTGTAAAGTAGCATTCTGCGGGTTTACATAGAGACACCAAGGCAGGATACAGAAGAATTTTTAGGAGGAGATTTATTAATAAGCCGGCTACATATGACTTACACGGGGAATAGCTAACCCAAATCGTGTGCAGCCCCGAATATAGCTCTGAGGCTGGTTATATACCTTTGACCACATACAGGTTGGGGAAAAAGGAGGGGGAACATGACACAATCATTAACAAGCTTATAACATTTGTCTACTCTAGAGGATCTATAAAAACATTAAAACTTTCAAGGTAACACAGTAGTGATGTCTATCTCCCCTCCCTTTGCCTAGAGGTACACGTTAATCTCAGGACTCCAGGAAGGGAGGGAGAGTTAAAATCAGTGTAGGGTATGTAAATATTGTCTCTTATTGAAAGGGAAAGGAAGTTCTTCAGATAACCTTTATTCTATAGTTAAACTAAATGAGCCAATCGTCCTTGCAAGCTAGAAAGCTTCTGCATTTTTCTCCCTCCATTCTCTAAAGAAAGGACGGGGCAAAAAGCCTGACTTTTCCTCCTAAAACATTAATATTAATTTTTGCAATTCTATATGGTACCTCACCACACTGGTAAGTGGCAGAGATGAGATCCAAGCTGAGGCAGTTGACTCCAAAGCCCAGATCATAACCATTATACTGTCCTCCTTACCGCCTCCTACCCCCCGTTTTTATAGGTGCCAAGAGTGAAACTCAGAAAAGTAACTTGCCCAATTGATGGAATTGTTAAATGCTATCGTACAACTAAGTTATAAGGCAGCATATGGTGAAGGGTTAAGTGGGGAGAGCAGCTCCTTTGGAGGAGTGAGGATTGGGCAGGGGCGTTAGGAGGAGAAGCAGACACCCCTGCAGGGGGGAGCAGCTGATGAAACCATCCTGGCGAGAGTGAGGGTTCATATTCTGCTGAAGTTGAGGGCTTGAGTTAGGGGAGAGAGACAACAGGAGAGAAGTTTGGATGGGGGCAGTTCCTGCTCTAGGTCAAGCAGCTAACTTGTGACCATCACCTAAGTTTCTTCTGGGCAACAGAAAACCACAGGCCCAAAATGGCGTCACTCATGCTACAAGGCAGTGATAGTATTGGTGAGCCAGTGATACTGTTGGCGGGTACATGGCACCAGGTGTTAGACTGGTGGAGGCAGGCAGGGCCTCAGTTCAGCAACCTGGGTCCTTGAGTTCTGGCTGAGAAGGAATTCAGAGCCAAGACTCAAATTATAAGAGAAAGTTTATTTAGAACGTCACAAAGTAGAAGAGAGCAGGAAAAAAAAATGAGCCCGGGAAACAATTTAAAGCAAAAGAAGGGCCCTTGGAGCTTAGGAATACTCTCCTGGGGGAAAGGGGTGGGGAGATGCATGGTGGTCTCCATAGAGTTGCACTGGGTTCTCCAACCTTGAAGGCATTTACAGTAGTGCTCTACTTACGACCTGTTGGGCAGATAAAATGTATTATGCTCACTTTGTTAAAGATGGAGGCCGTCGCCCAGGTGATATTAATGTGTTTTGAGAATCCTTGTAGCCTGGGGCTTGGTTTTGGGATTAAGCCTTTCCCACCCTTTTTGATGTGGGGCGGTACAATCCAATCATGCCTCAGAGAAGTGACTTTGTACTAGAGACTTCCCTATTTTGTGTATTGGATTAGAGATTGTGAAGCTACACTATAAAATAGGGGCAGAACGGGGGCTTGCCCGCTCTTGGTTCCTGAGATTGTCATTAGAGGAGAGAGCAGAGAAAGGCCACGTGGAGGAGGCCAGGAGAAGCAGCCAAGATGGTGGAGTGCTGAGTGAGATGCCAGTTTGTGTAGAGTTTGTATCTGGGATAAGGAAGGAGATGGGGAAAAGAGGTGAATAAGTCTGGTGAGCTAGAAACCTTTGATTCTAGGAAACTCGGATAAGTCAGTAGCTTTGTGAGCACTGAATGTGACTGGGTTTTGGAGCCCAGTGTGTATTTTTACTTGCCCGCCGGGTGCAAGCTAGAATTAAAGACTATGGCTGTTGGGCAGATAAAATGTATTATGCTCACTTTGTTAAAGATAACACGAGGAGGCTGTCGCCCAGGTGATATTAATGTGTGTTGGGGTGGGCTAAAGGCAGGCGGAATCCTTGTAGCCTGGGGCTTGGTTTTGGGATTAAGCCTTTCCTACCCTTTTTGATGTGGGGTGGTGCAATCCAATCATGCCTCAGAAGGTGACTTTGGGTTGGAGACTTCCCTACTTTGTATATTGGATTAGAGGTTGTGAAGCTACAGTATAAAGTGGGGGCAAAACGGGAGTTTGCGCTTTTTTGGTTCCTGAGGTTAGCATGAGAGAGCAGAGAGCAGAGCAGAGAGCAGAAGGAGGCCACGTGGAGTAGGCCAGGAGGCAGCCAAGATGGCGGAGTGCTGAGTGAGATGCCAGTTTGTGTAGAGTTTGTATCTGGGATAAGGAAGGAGATGGGGAACTGAGGAGAAGAAGGCTGGTGAGCTAGAAACCTTTGATTCTAGGAAACTCGGATAAGTCAGTGGCTTTGTGAGCACTGAGAGTGACTGGGTTTTGGAGCCCAGTGTGTATTTTTACTTGCCCGCCGGGTGCAAGGTAGGATTAAAGGCTATGGCCCACCAGTTTTTGGCTCCGCTGTTTCTTTACCGACTGTCCGAATCCAATGCGAACCTGCATGGGCCAGGCGGCTGCTGTGATGGTGGCTCTGGCCGTGACTTCTGGCTTTACAATGGCCCACCAGTTTGTGGCTCCATTGTTTCTTTACCGACTATCTGAATCCAATGTGAACCTGCATGGGCTGGGCTGCTGTGAAGATGGCCCTGGCTGCTGGCTTTACACGACCACAATTGGTTCCGACAGACCGATCGTAATACGATTTGGTCGTAAGTTGAGTAGGCTATATGTACAGTACTGTGAAATGATGTTATAAAAATCTTTAAGTCATATTTTATCATAATTTTCTTTCATTATTGTTATAGATATCATGATTTTCTTTGTTCATTTTATACCATTTGTATCATCTCTACACCATTTTGTTTCTTATTTTTACATTCGTCAGGTTTAAGTAAAACATTGCATTACCAGTTGTAAAGCCAGTAATCAGGGCCAGGGCCACTATCACAGCAGCCCAGCCCATGCAGGTTCGCATTGGATTCGGACAGTCGGTAAAGAAACAGCGGAGCCAAAAACTGGTGGGCCATAGTCTTTAATTCTAGCTTGCACCTGGCGGGCAAGTAAAAATACACACTGGGCTCCAAAACCCAGTCACATTCAGTGCTCACAAAGCCACTGACTTATCCGAGTTTCCTAGAATCAAAGGTTTCTAGCTCACCAGACTTATTCATCTCTGTTCCCCATCTCCTTCCTTATCCCAAATACAAACTCTACACAAACTGGCATCTCACTCAGCACTCCACCATCTTGGCTGCTTCTCCTGGCCTCCTCCACGTGGCCTTTCTCTGCTCTCCTCTGCTCTCTCTTCTAATGATAATCTCAGGAACCAAGAGCACAAACTCTCGTTCCGCCCCCATTTTATATTGTAGCTTCACAACCTCTAATCCAATATACAAAATAGGGAAGTCTCTAATACAAAGTCACTTCTCCGAGGCATGATTGGATTGTACTACCCCACATCAAAAAGGGTGGGAAAGGCTTAATCCCAAAACCAAGCCCCAGGCTACAATGATCCTGCCCCCAACACACATTAATATCACCTGCGCGACGGCATCTTTTACAAAGTGAGCATAATACATTTTATCCGCCCAACACCAGTACAACTGGTTTAGTATTTGCAAAGACAATTTCCTCTTGGTAGACATCTTGGGAGGGTTTGATGAAAAATATCCAAGACAAAACACAAATTGCTGTACCGAATCTGAGATAACAGTTGAAATGGTGCACCCGGAGATGGTAGTGCTGCCGGAAGCTGGTCCGCACTGTTGTATGCCCAGCTGGGCAAGGTTTGCACTGCCAGACGCGGAGCAGTCGTGGCTAGCGATTGTGGTCGTAAAGTGGAATGGTGTAAGTTGCATAGGTCATAAGTCGATCAATATTTGTATCTGGAAGTCTCAGGGGAGGATCCCAGTAGAATATTCATCAGCTCTACAGGTGTGTCTTTTCAGGGCCAGGGCTCTACTGATTGGATGGTGCCAGGGGTCATTACTCAGAAGTACCTGGGCCTGGGCCTGGGGCTGAAACACCACTGAGGCTTAGATGCATGTGATGTGGGTCAGAACCTCATTGTCCTGGGGGCTTGATGCCTAAGGGCTGTTCTCCGGGCCCCTTGCTCTTTCTCCCTTTAAGGGGTGGGGGGGGAGACCTAACCCTCATGACTATCAACATGTCAGGGGAGGCTCCAAATGGCTTGACCAGTGAACGGTCAAGGCGTCTAAACTGCATGACCAGCGATATGCTAGGGGAAGAAAGGTCACCCTAGGGGTGAGATCCTTGTTTTCCCAGTTTTTCTGTTGCTAGGCACCTGGGGCTTTCCGCCCTGGTGACCTTCTGTACCTGGCCTATCGACCTTCATCTGTTCCTGTCTCTCTAACTGCCTACCACAATACCAAACCTGATTTAATACCTGATATAATTGCAGTTTCAACCCTTCCCTGAAACAGAATCAACAAGTCTGGAATTTTCTAGCCAAGCACCAGTAAGTCAGTCTGTCACTTTTTGCCCTCTCCCCCAACCCCAACCAAGGGAAAGAGGCGATCTGCATGATAAAAAACTTTCTCATTCCTTTCCACCCAAAGAAAATTTGTCTTGGCCTAAAAACAATTCTCTTTTCATAATAACTCCCTTCCCTCGCCCCACTTCCTATAACATCTTCCTGATAAGACTTCTGCCTTTCCCTCTGGGAAGCCTTCTCCTAAAGTAACTCACTCTTTTAACTTCATAGTCCCACCCTTTTTCTGCCCATAAAAACCTGCCATTTTGTACCACTCCTTACTGACCTGTTAGTTGCTAGATGGAATGCAGCCTGATTCATGAATCACTTAATTAAAGCCAGTTAGATATTTACCCAGTTGAATTTTGTCTTTTAACACATCTCATCTTTCCCAACGGCATTTAAGGTGGTGTGTCCCAAGTTTGCCTTTCATTACCATCTTTGGGGGTTTTCCAGTATCCATATACCAGCATTTACTTACTATTTTTCTTTACATTCACCTTTTAAAATACTTTTAATTTTTTATTTTAAATGTGGTGGGGTTTTTTGGGGTTTTTTTGACAGTCAAAGAGAGGGAAGATAGGAACAGACAGGAAGGGAGAGAGATGAGAAGCATCAATTCTTCATTGCGGCACCTTAGTTGTTCATTGATTGCTTTCTCATATGTGTCTTGACCAGGGGGCTATAGCAGAGCGACTGACACCTTGCTCAAGGTAGCAACTTTGTTCTTAAGGCCAGTGTTGGGCAGATAAAATATTATATGCTCACTTTGTTAAAGATAATGCTGCCCACGTGGAAGCCTATCGCCCAGGTGATATTAATGTGTGTTGGGGGTGGGCTGTGGGCAGGCAGAATCCTTGTAGCCTGGGGCTTGGTTTTAGGACTAAGCCTTTGGCACCCTTTTTGATGTGGGGTGATGCAATCCCATTATGCCTAAAATAAGTGACTTTGGATTAGAGACTTCCCTGTTTTGTATATTATTGAATAGATTAAAGATTTTTATTTCTGCAGTATAAAGTGGGGCAGACCGGGAGCTTGCTTTCTCTCGGTTCCTGAGATTAGCATTAGAGTAGAGAGCAGAGAAAGGCCACGTGGAGGAGGCCGGAAGAAGCAGCCAAGATGGCAGAGTGTTGAAGAAGAAGCCAGATTGTGCAGAGTTTGTGCAGAGAGAAGGAGATGGGGAACAGAGGTGAATAAGGCTGGTGAACTAGAAACCTTTGATTCTAGGAAACTCAGATAAATCAGTAGCTTTGTGAGCACTGAATGAGTGGGTTTTGGAGCCCAGTGTGTTTTTACTTGCCCACCGGGTGCAAGCTAGGATTAAAGCTAATGGCCCACCAGTTCTTGGCTCCATTGTTTCATTACTATCTGTCTGAATCTAATGCAAACCTGCATGGGCCAGGCGGCTGTGATGGTGGCCGTGGATACTGACTTCATAGCCAGTGACCTTTGGGCTCAAGCCATTCGCTCAAGCTGGTGAACCTCTGCTCAAGCTGGATGAGTCTGTACTCAAGCTGGCGACCTCTGGATTTTGAACCTGAGTTCTCTGAGTCCCAGTCCAACGCTCTATATACACTGTGCCACCACCTGTTCATGTTGTAAAGTACCCATAACTTACTTTCGCGGGTTTATGTAGAGACACCAAATCCAGATGAATTTTGAGGGGTTTTGTTAAAAGGTAGAGATTTATTAATATGCCAGCCACATATGACTAACATGGGGCATATCTGACCCAAATTGTGCAGCCCCAAATGTATCTCAGAGGTTGGTTATATTCCCTTTGACCACATACAGGTTGGGGGGAGCATGACTGCATGACACAATCTTTTTTAAAAAATTATTTTTATTTATTTATTCATTTTTTAGAGGAGAGAGAGACAGAGAGAGAGAGAGAGAGAGAGAGAGAGAGAGAGAAGGGGGGAGGAGCAGGAAGCATCAACTCCCATATGTGCCTTGACCTGGCAAGCCCAGGGTTTTGAACTGGCAACCTCAGCATTTTAGGTCAATGCTTTATCCACTGCGCCACCACAGGTCAGGCTTTTTTTTTTTTTTTTTGTATTTCTCTGAAGTTGGAAATGGGGAAGCAGCCAGACAGACTCCCACATGCGCCCGACCGGGATCCACCCGGCATGCCCACAGGGGCGATGCTCTGTCCATCTGGGACGTCGCTCTGTTGCAACCAGGGCCATTCCAGCGCCCGAGGCAGAGGCCACAGAGCCATCCTCACCGCCCGGGCCAACTTTGCTCCAATGGAGCCTTGGCTGCGGGAGGGGAAGAGAGAGAGAGGAAGGAGAGAGGGAGGGGTGGAGAAGCAGATGGGCTCTCAGTCTCTTATATTTTATTTATTTTATTTTTATTTAATTTTTACAGGGACAGAGAGAGAGAGTCTGAGAGAGGGATAGACAGGCAGGAATGGAGAGAGATGAGAAGCATCAATCATCAGTTTTTCGTTGCGACACCTTAGTTGTTCATCGATTGCTTTCTCATATGTGCCTTGACCGCAGGCCTTCAGCAGACCAAGTAACCTCTTGCTTGAGCCAGCGACCTTGGGTCCAAGCTGGTGAGCTTTTTGCTCAAGCCAGATGAGCCCGCGCTCAAGCTGGCGACCTCGGAGTCTTGAACCTGGGTCCTCTGCATCCCAGTCCAACGCTCTATCCACTGTGCCACTGCCTGGTCAGGCAGGAATTGTCTCTTGAAGCCTTTTGGATTTCTATAAAAGAAGAATATGTGGCAATATCTAAAAACAGCTTTGAACATTTTACTACAATTTTCAATATCCTATTTATGTGAATTAGGATTTTCTACCCTCAAGACAATTAAGAGTAAAAAGAGGAATTCTTCAATGTATTGATGAGGAAATGAGAGTTTGCCTTTTTAATATATGCCCAAACATTGAAGAAATTGCTAGGACACATCAGGTTCATGTTTCTCACAGGAATGAAAAAACTTAACACATTTGTGCCAGGACCTGCTGAATTTATATAAAAAGATAACTTTTTTGTTGTTTTTTAATTTTTTAACCCCTTTTTCACAAATTCTAAAAAGCATGACACAAAAAATGTTTTGTGTCATGTAACATAAAAATATTTTTTAATGTCAGAATAAATTTAATTTTGTCATATTTATTTTGTTTAATTACCATAAAAGCACGCTTGGACTTTATATTTTTTTCTTTAATATTTGACTTAATTATTATAAGATATTTCTCAGAAATTTGTATATAGTGCGCCTACAATTATTTGTAGGATTTTAAATGAGCCCTAGCTTCAAAAAGTTTGAGAACCACTGATCTAGGCACTGTGCTGAGTACTTTACATGTATTAATTCATTTAATAATTGCAGCAACCAAATGAGGAAAATGAGGCACAGAGAGGTCAAGGGCAAATAATTAGTAAGTAGTGGCGCAAGTATTCTCACCCAAAAAGTTGATGCTCTTAACCACAGTGCTTACCATTTTACTGATTAGAATGATTAGTGTATGACCAGTAGCCACAGCCTCCATCACAGCCGCCTGGCCTGTGCAGGTTCACATTTGATTCGGACAGATGATAATGAAATAACGGAGCCAAGAACTGGTGGGCCATTAGCTTTAATCCTAGCTTGCACCTGGCGGGTGAGAAATACACACAGCGGGAAAACACTTCCCTTTCTACTCAGGGCTCCCAAAGCCACCGACTCATCCGAGTATTCATAGAATCAAAGGCCCCACCAGCCTTATTCACCTCTGTTTCCCATCTCCTCCTCTCTGCACAAACTCTGCACAAACTGGCTTCTTCAGCACTCTGCCATCTTGGCTGCCTCTCCTCTGCAATGCTGATGACAGGATCTGAGCGAGAGAGCCCCCATTCTGCCTCCTTTTATAGTGTAGAAATTAAAGCCTTTAAGCCAATATACAAATAAGGAAGTCTCTGATACAAAGCCACTCATCTGTGGCATAAATGAGATTCCTCATAAGAGTGCACCGCCCCACATCATGTGTTTTCCCCACATAACAGTCAAGGATGTGGGGAAAAGCTCAGTTTTGAGAGGATCTTAGTATCAAAAGGGTGGGAAAGGTTTAGTCTTAAAACTAAGCCTTATGCTATAAGGATCTTGCGAGTTTACAGCCTGTCTCCCACACCCAATGCAAACTATAAGTAAGCAAATATATATATCATATTTACAAACTTATTTGACTATCAATTAGCCATTTACAAGCTAAGAGAATCTGTACCCCTCCACCTCCTCATAAGACCTGAAAGTAAAGCATTGTGTTCCTGTGAAAACAGCAGTTGAGTTAAATGATTTGGATTGCCAGTGCCTGGAAACAATGGAAAAAGGAGCATATTCAGGACAGTTTAACCTTAAATTTAGGGATGAGTAGACTAAAAATGAGTGCTAGAAATTCTGAATGTAGCTAAAAATGCCCAGCTTAGATGGTGAATGCTGAATGCCGAGGGCTCACTGACCCTGCCTACAAAACAGAGTAGAATCCCTTTAGCACTTCACGTCCACAAGTTCAGTCGTGTCCCTGGAACAAAACTTTGAACTGGAAAAGCCTGATATAAAACAATCTAACTTCTAAGGTCTATCCCTATTTAAGGACCGTTGCTACAAAGGGCTCCGGCTATATTCAAGGGCTGCTTATTTAAATTATGGCTCCACAATGAACTTGACAGGGAATGGAAAGATAACTGGAGTCAAGAGAAGGGAATTCTAGTACCTGTTGTGCTATCAGCTATCTGTGTTATTTTAAAGAAGCTCCCTAACACTTTTGGGCCTTGGTTTCATTTTGCAAAATAAGGTGAATGAAATAACATTAAGTGCTTCTCAGCTCTAAAATTCTGTGGCTCTGTCACCCAGAAAAATTCAACATCAAGTCTCTGAATGCATACGAAATGTAATAATTCTAAATAAAAATACCTAGCATTTATAGGACTCCCCACTATCCAGGGTAATTTCACGTTGTTGTCTAAGACATGTTTTTTCTGGTCTTGGCTTCTGGAACACATACCTGAATAACTACTGAGATTTTAACTCATTAACTTAATTTTATATGAGCAAGTCAGCAACTCTTGGACAGCAAGAAAGAACTTGCTTTAAAGTAATAAATATTCTAAGATCCAAAATAATGTCTTCATTGCATTTGAGAAAGATTTGAGCAGAGGAATTTGCATAAATCCAGTACTTTCTGGAACCCGATCACTGAAAGGAATGATCCTTAAGCTCATGTCCCTCTTGTATATATAAGATCTCTAGTGCAGTGTTGTTTTTATTTTCTAACAACTACACAGGAGATGAGTATATTTGGGGGGATATCTTTTTAAATTATATTTTTAACATTAATGTACAGGTAAAAATGAACATTTTTGGTGTTTCGTGAATTTTAACACATTTATACACAGTTAGGATACAAACAGTTCCATTACTCTACTCCCTTATGCTATCTCTTTGTGATCACCACTCCTAACTTCCGGTAACCACTTATCTGTTCTCCATCAATACGGTTTTGTCTTTTCAGGGATGTAATATAAATGGAATCACACATTCCGTAACCTTTTTTTTTTTCTGTTCATTTTTAGAGGGGAGAGAGAGAGAAGGGGGAAGGAGCAGGAAGCATCAACTCCCATATGTGCCTTGACCAGGCAAGCCTGGGGTTTTTTTGTTTGTTTGTTTTGTTTTGTTTTTAGAGATACAGAGAGAGAGAGTCAGAGAGAGGGATAGACAGGGACAGACAGACAGGAACGGAGAGAGATGAGAAGCATCAATCATCAGTTTTTTGTTGCGACACTGTAAAGCCAGAAGCCAGGGCCAGGGCCACTATCACAGCAGCCCGGCCCATGCAGGTTCGCATTGGATTCGGACAGTCGGCAAAGAAACAGCGGAGCCAAAAACTGGTGGGCCATAGTCTTTAATTCTAGCTTGCACCCGGCGGGCAAGTAAAAATACACACTGGGCTCCAAAACCCAGTCACATTCAGTGCTCACAAAGCCACTGACTTATCCGAGTTTCCTAGAATCAAAGGTTTCTAGCTCACCAGCCTTATTCTCCTCAGTTCCCCATCTCCTTCCTTATCCCAGATACAAACTCTATACAAACTGGCATCTCACTCAGCACTCCGCCATCTTGGCTGCTTCTCCTGGCCTCCTCCACGTGGCCTTTCTCTGCTCTCCTCTGCTCTCTCTTCTAATGATAATCTCAGGAACCAAGAGCAAGTTCCCAAACTCTGTTCTGCCCCCATTTTATATTGTAGCTTCACAACCTCTAATCCAATATACAAAATAGGGAAGTCTCTAGTAGAGTCACTTCTCTGAGGCATGATTGGATTGTACCACCCCACATCAAAAAGGGTAGGAAAGGCTTAATCCCAAAACCAAGCCCCGGGCTACAAGGATTCTGCCTGCCTTTAGCCCACCCCAACACACATTAATATCACCTGGGCGACGGCCTCGTGGGCAGCGTAATCTTTAACAAAGTGAGCATAATACATTTTATCTGCCCAACAGACACCTTAGTTGTTCATTGATTGCTCTGTCATATGTGCCTTGACCGCGGGAATTCAGCAGACTGAGTAACCCCTTGCTCGAGCCAGCGACCTTGGGTCCAAGCTGGTGAGCTTTGCTCAAACCAGATGAGCCTGCGCTCAAGCTGGCGACCTCGGGGTCTCGAACCTGGGTCCTCTGCATCCCAGTCTGACGCTCTATCCACTGCGCCACCACCTGGTCAGGTTTATTGGATATTCTTAACACTCATTAGGTAACAAAGCATACAAAAAATATTTTCTGTATATATGTTCAAAGCATGCTTAGTGACATCATGAGAATTAAAGGTCTAGTGTAGGTGAGAGCTTTTGAGTTAGCTCTCACTCTCTCTGCTTTTTCTTTTCTTTTTGAGAGAGAGGCAGGGAGAGAGCCAGGGACATTGAGCTGCTTCTGTATGTGCCCTGACCCAGGAATTGAACCGGCAATCTCCACGCTCCTGGACAAGGCTCCAACCAACGGAGTTACCTGGCTAGGGCTTAATTCTTATTGATTAGAGAGACAGACAGAAAGAGGAAGGAAGAGAGAGGGGAGGGGGAAGGGAAGCATCTGTTGTTCCACCAGTTAGGCATTTTTTGGCTGTTCCCTGTGTGTGCCGTAATCCGGTATCAAACCTGCAACCTTGTTTTGGAACAATGCTCTTAATCGACCTAGCTAACTAGCCAGGGCCTAATTAGCTCTTAAGTTTTATTTAGTAGGTGTGTGTGTGTGATCAATTTAGTCATTTTTCACATATTCCTTTTATAATTTAATGACTATAATTCAGGTTTTATAGTGGGTATATTATACAATCAAAAGGAGCATCTATATTTTCTTTATGTATGTATCAGAAAACATATTTGCAGAAATTTTGCATGTATCTAGACCAACTTTTATATTACAGATGAAGAAATTGAAGCCCAGAGGTCATTATTAAGCCAAAAATATATCTATTTCCAATGGACAAGAAAAATATGATTTCTTAAGCTTTTTGTTTGTTTGTTTTGATTTGTTTTTTTCTGAAGTGAGAAGCAGGGAGGCAGAGAAACAGACTCCTGCATGCGCCCTACCAGGATCCACCCGGCATGCCCACTAGGGGCGATGCTCTGCCCATCTGGGGTGTTGCTCCATTGCAACCAGAGCCATTCTAGTGCCTGAGGCAGAGACCATAGAGTTGTGCTCAGCGCCTGGGCCAACTTTGCTCCAATGGAGCCTTGGCTGTAGGAGGGGAAGAGAAAGATCTCTGAGGGAGGGGGAAGGGTGGAGAAGCAAATGGGTGCTTTTCCTGTGTGCCCTGATGGGGAGTCAAACCTGGAAATCCACATGCTGGGCCAACACTCTACCACTGAGCCAACTGCCCAGGGCCTTCAGTCATTTGTAAAAGGTAATATAGTGAGGAAAACTATAAACTTTTATTCTTTCATATAACTCTTTTTTTTTTTTTTTTTTACTTAAAACTTTTTCCCATGCCTGACCAGGCAGTGGCGCAGTGGATAGAGTGTCGGACTGGGATAAAGAGGACCCAGGTTCGAGACCCCGAGGTTGCCAGCTTGAGCACGGGCTCATCTGGTTTGAGCAAAAAAGCTCACCAGCTTGGACCCAAGGTCGCTGGCTCGAGCAAGGGGTTACTCGGTCTGCTGAAGGCCTGCGGTCAAGGCTCATATGAGAAAGCAATCAATGAACAACTAAGGTGTCGCAACGTGCAATGAAGAACTGATGATTGATGCTTCTCATCTCTCTCTGTTCCTGTCTGTCTGTCCCTATCTATCCCTCTCTCTGACTCTCTCTGTTTCTGAAAAAAAAAAAAATTCCTCATTGATTTGAGAGACTGAGAGAGAGGAAGGGTGGGAAGAAGAGAGAGAGAGAGAGAGATGCATCAATTGCTGTTCCACTTAATTGTTCCATTTACTTGTGCACTCATTGGTTGCTTTTCATATGTGCCCTAACCAGGGATTGAACTTGTGACCTCGACACACAAGGACAATGGTCCATCTACCTCGCCACTTCACCTGGGCCTATACTTGTTTTTAAAAAGTTCTATAATATTGCCTTTAAAATGATTTTCTTATCTTAGTAACAGCATCAATATTATATTTAACAGTTTGGCAAATGAAAATTGATTTTTTCTTCTTCTCCCATTTGGTCTTCAGTAGTCCTTCCAAGGGTCCCTGTGGACAAAGTAATCCTTGGGCTCAGTGGTCAAGTAAACTAAGACTAACCTCACCCCCACACCAAGAGCTTCCAGTGACAGTAAACTTGAACTCTGGCATGGTTTCTGCTCTCATAAATCATTCTGTAAACTAGTCCTTGGGGGAAGAGACACCCCTCTCACATGTGTATTCTCAGAATTGTATAGCCATTGAATGGCAAAAAATCGTGTTAGAATATAATTGTGCATTAAGGCAAGTAAGAAGTTCCTTCTAAGGTAGGACCTGCAATAAAATCCAGGTTTAATTTGAACCTTCAAGTAAGACTCCTTTGAAGGAGATGAAAGAGAAGAGCTATAACCACGATGTTGTAGGCCTTTTGGTAGCAGCTTACTTTTAGCATAATAAGTAGTACTTCATATGACTAGTTCTTTGTAATAATTAAAAACCCCTTTTAAGGCTAAAAAACCATCCTAGTGTTTTATTTCAATTTGGTAAATGAATAGCACTAAAAACTAAGATGTATCTACTATATTGTGTTCAGCATCAGAGAGTCATGATCATGTCCTTTAAAGAGTCCTTAGTCTTCCTTGTGTTTCCACAGTGCTTCTGTTTTATTTTCCAGCGTGTCTCGTACTCCGCAGACCATAAAAAGCACATATAATTATCTTGTCTTCTTCACTTAATAGATCATGTCATGCTTCCTCATTTAAGCTTCCCCACTCTTAGGTTTTTTATGGAATAACTTCTCATTTGATGGAGACTTGTTAGACCCAAGTGTAGTAATAATTCTGTTGTTTTTTTGAGTTGAATAAAATACAGTAAAATTTTTTAATTTCTTAAAAGAAACCTGACATGGTAATGTGTTTGCAAAACTCTTTGCAATTGAGCCGAATAAAAAGTATTGTTAAGAGCTATGAGATCTGCAGAAATCCTTGCTTACTGTCCAGATGCTTTTAACCGCTGGCAACAGTGTGAAAAACATGCATGTGACAAACTGGCAAACCAGAAAGTGATGACAGAAGGCAGAGTAGAGTGTTATAAAATTTTTATCATCACATGTGAAATGATCATGTTGCTTATTAAAGGCAAGGACTCAAGTTCCAACAAGTGCCTGTGTTTAGCCTCACCATTTTTGCTTTCCCTGTCTCCCTGCTTTGAAGTTCACAGGTTTCTTCTTTCACCTTTGAGAGCCTTGATCTGGTCCTCTCAAAAGGCTGCTCAGTCAGCTCTAATAATGATCTTCTGCTGGTTTTTTTGTTGTTGTTAGTCCTCATGACCACAGTATAGAAACACAGGCTTTTGTAGACTCTTGCAATGTGTAAGGATCAAGGAAGGGAACGCCGATGGATTTGTTCCTTAGCAGGAGTCAAGCTACATCATCATCTTCTTTTATTCTTTTTTTTTTTTTTTTTTACTTTTTATTTTTTAATTTTTTACAGGGACAGAGAGAGAGAGTCAGATAGAGGGATAGATAGGGACAGACAGATAGGAACGGAAAGAGATGAGAAGCATCAATCATCAGTTTTTCGTTGCAACACCTTAGTTGTTCATTGATTGCTTTCTCATATGTGCCATGACCGCGAGCTTTCAGCAGACTGAGTAACCCCTTGCTCAAGCCAGTGACCTTGAGTCCATGCTGGTGAGCTTTTTGCTCAAGCCAGATGAGCTCGCGCTCAAGCTGGCAACCCCGGGGTCTCGAACCTGGGTCCTTCCGCACCCCAGTCCAACGCTCTATCCACTGTGCCACCGCCTGGTCAGGCTCTTCTTTTATTCTTTTTGCTACATTTTAAGTGGCATGAAATTAGAATTCAAAACAATAACAATGAAACCAATTATAATTTCTTTTTGAGAGAGGCTTAGACTAAGAGATTGCCCTGTTCCAGTTAGTTTTGGGGCTTTTGAAGAGAAGCCAACTTGTATTTGCTTCATTTGGTTGTAAGAGAATTTGGGGTAGGGGAAACCCTAGATAAAAATTTTAGCTCCTATGTAAACCCTACTTTTCACATAGTCTTTCTTTCAAACTTTTCACGGTTGGTGATTTTTAAATTTTTGGTCTCAGGGCCCCTTTACTCTTAGACATTATTAAGGACCTGACAGTGAAAAATGCAAAGACCGTTTTGACCTCAGGGACCTCCAAATGTATGCCTACTACATTTTGAGGGCCACTGCTCTAGGAAACTATGTTTAGAGATATTTATGTTGCATCAGAGAAGTCTTTGGAATTCTGTATGAACAAAGGAAATCAAGAAATCAGTCTCAGAGAGTCCTGATTAGCCACAGCTGGAGGTATCCAGATTTGGCAGACTTACACTTCCGAGGTTTTTCAAATGCAAACCAGCTTCCATTCAGGAACATGGCTGATGGAAATTGAATGAAGAGAAATGAACCAAATTTTGCCCACAAATCAGAACAGAAATATACTATTATGGACTCTATATAAAAAAAAAATTATTTATTTTTTGTAGAGTCAGACAGACAGGAAGGGGAGAGATAAGAAGCATAAATTCTTCCTTGCAGCTCCTTAGTTGTTCATTGATTGCTTTCTCATATGTGCCTTGACGGGGGGGGGGGGGGGGGGGGCGGGGGAGGGCGGGGGGGGAGGCTACAGCAGAGTGAGTGATCCCTTGCTCAAGCTAGTGACCTTGGGTTCAAGCCCGTGACCATGGGGTCATGTCTATGATCCCACGCTCAAGCCAGTGACCCCACGCTCAGGCTGGTGAGCCAGTGCTCAAGCCAGCGACCTAGAGGTTTTGAAACTGGGTTCTCCACATCCCAGTCTGATGCTCTATCCACTACACTACCACCTAGTCAGGCTGTATAGAAAAGTTTTGAAAGCTACTACCTCAGTAATCTAGCAGTTCACCCAGTCGACAGAAAAATTGGAAGAATAATATAATGAATGCTCATAATTCCTTCACAAAATTCACATTTTGTTACATTTGTTTTATTTTCCTTCTCCCTCTCTCTCCCAGTCTCTCCCCACTATCTACACACACATTTTTACTGAATCATTTGAAATAAATTGCAGACATTATGACTTTCACCCATAAATATTTCAGCATGTGTCTCCTAAGAACAGGTATTCCTCTGCCTAAACCCAATGGACTTAATGTTGATACAATAATATTATCCAATATAGGTCCATATTAAAATCTACTCAATTGTTTCCTCAACTCCTTTGGATCCAAGGTCTAAGTGAGGATCATATGTTGCAATATATGGTCAGTTATAATGGTTTGCAAAAAAAAAATAATAATAGCCTGACCTGTGGTGTCGCAGTGGATAAAGCGTCGACCTGGAACGCTGAGGTCGCTGGTTTGAAACCCTGGGCTTGCTCAGTCAAGGCACATATGGGAGTTGATGCTTCCTGCTCCACCCCCCCTTCTCTAAAATGAATAAATAAAACCGTAAAAAATAATAATAATAAAGTTTGAGAAATGCGAGAAAGGAGAAGCCAAGCATAGTCTTGTTGTTCTATAACTTTTATGGCCATTTTGCATATCCCTTTTTATGACTCCTTTAAGCAGAATTTCACATAATTGTACAAGTATGGTTCATAGGATTTGGTATTCTGTTTCTGTTAATTTAACATTATGTCAAACCATTTTCATGTTGTTTTGAACCTTGAATAGTATATAGCCATTAAGTACTGAAAAACAAGAGGGCTACTATAATTTAGCTATTCTTCTAATGTTGGACATCTATTGCTTCTTTTTTTTTTTTGAAAAAGAGAGATAAGAAGCATCAACTCATAGTGTGTCATTTTAATTGTTCCTTGATTGCTTCTCATACATACCTTAACTGGGGGCCTCCCAGCTGAACCAGTGACCCCTTGTTCAAGCCAGCGACCTTGGGATCATGTTGATGATCCCATACTCAAGCTGGCAAGCATGCACTCAAGCCGGATGGGCCCACATTCAAGCTGGTGACCTCAGGGTTTCGAACCTGGAACCTCAGCATCCCAGATTGACGCTCTATCCACTGTGCCACCACAGGTCAGGCAGTTGCTTCCAATTTTTTACTATAAACAATGATGTTGTGATGAAACTAATTGGCAATAATTAGATAAAAAGAAGAGATTAAGGATTGGGAATAGAAAGGGGTGAAGTAGGCTAGAGAGCAGGGATAGAATCTGTTTGCAATTTAGCCTTTGGAGAAAGGCAGCTGAGACAAGAGATTACTGTCCCTGTCCCTAGAAAGGGGACAGACATGTTCAGGGGGCAGGCAGTAGAGAATGTGTTGATGGTTAGGCCAGTGGTCTATTTTGTTCCATTGAGTTTTACAAGAAGTTAACATGATTAATCCTAAAGCTATACAACTCACCTTGAAAAGGGATTTGAAAATTTCCCCTTTAACTAGTTAATGCTAATTATAGTAAGGTGACCAACTTTTTTACAATGGAAAGGAGAACAAAAATAAATTGAAGAAAACAATATCATAAACAAAAGAAACATTTCATTCATTACAACAGTAATACACTATAATATGATAAATGCATAATAATATTTGTAATATGTCATATTGTAATTATGCTTACATGCCTACTAATTTTTACTAATAATTGTAAGAAAAAAATACAAATATGTCACATCACACACAATGAATCGACTCTGCATCGATCGAATACGGACATTTACAGATTAGTCTTCCAATATCAAAAAGGAGGACATGTAGGAGGATACTTTTCAAGGGAGGATGGAACTTACAAAAGAAGCACTGTCCTCCCTAAAGGAGGATGATTGGTCACCTTAGTTATAGTAATAAAAAGTTCTGAAAGCTTTTCCTGTGAGAATAGTAGCAGGTGGGGGTCATTTTTGTTAATATAATGTTTATTTAAAAAATTTTTAAAGGTAAATTTCCACAAATAAGAGTTCTGGGTTAAGAGGTGTGGCCATTTCAATGGTTCTTGGTCCACACTGTCCAATTGTTTTCCAAAAGAATAACATTAGTTTATATTATCGCCCCCTCACCCAGCCTCTTGTGTCCATGGACTCACCCCAGGGTACATTTGCCAGCACTTGTTTGTATCATTGTCAATAGGTAAGAAATCACACTTCACTGCTTTAATCTCATTTCTGATTATGAAATAAAAGTAAAAGTAATTAACCTTTTTATTCCAGGTTTGCCATTTTATTTCTACTGATTTGGCTGTTCCTGTTCTGTATTCATTTTATCACTTGCAGTCCTGCTGTTTTCTAACCCATTTGCTTGAGTTCATTTTGTATTTTTTTGTGTTTTTTAAAAATATAAATATTCCCCCTAAGCTGCTCTTTTGCTTTAAAAAATATTACCATTACTATTATTATTACTTTGCAGTACAATTTATTGCTCTTTTACTTTATGTTTACTTTTAAGCTTAGGAAGTGATTACCTCATTAGAGATATGAAAAAGGTTCCATTTAACAAAGGCTTTGTTATACAGTAAGAGATAAGTGAAAAAACTTCCTCGGCCCTGGCCGGTAGGCTCAGTGGTAGAGCGTCGGCCTGGCGTGCAGAAGTCCCGGTTCGATTCCCGACCAGGGCACACAGGAGAGGCACCCATCTGCTTCTCCACCCCTCCCCCTCTCCTTCCTCTCTATCTCTCTCTTCCCCTACCGCAGCCAAGGCTCCATTAGAGCAAAGATGGCCTGGGTGCTGGGGATGGCTCCATGGCCTCTGCCTCAGGCGCTAGACTGGCTCTGGTCGCGACAGAGCGACGCCCCAATGGGCAGAGCATCGCCCCCTGGTGGGCGTGCTGGGTGGATCCCAGTCAGGCGCATGCGGGAGTCTGTCTGACTGCCTCCCCGTTTCCAGCTTCAGAAACACACACACACACACACACACACACACACACACACACACACACAAAGCAAACAAAAAAAACTTCCTCAAATTATCAAGCCATTATTATCATACTATTTTAAGAAATTCTGTATTGCTTTGTGGTACCTTTTTGTCATAAATTATTCTATATTTATCTGTTTCTGAGCTATCTATTCTTATATTGTGTATTTTTATAATTGTAACAATGGAGCATATTTTATTTTTTCCCTTCAGTTTGAGTTTTTACCACTGGACAGTGGTGGGTACTTTATGGATCCAAAATTAGAAATTGATTTTGGGCAGAATAGTTGGGGCAAAATGGAAGAAACTAAGCATTATAATTTTATCTGAGTTTTTCTGATCACCTGATTCTGTGCTGTTCTTGCAGCATTTAGTTAATATATTTTTTTGAAATACTGCTTCAAATTTTATTTCAAAATTGAGAGGGGAGGAGACCTAAGATGGCAGCGGAGTAGGCGGACGCCCAGACACCCAGCTCTCACCACCAAACTGGAATACAAATCAATTTAGGAAAAATCCGTGTGAAAAACCAACTCTAGACTACAAGAACAGCTCTCAAAAACCAAGGAGCAAAGAAGAAGTCACAACAAACCTGGTAGGGAGCACCTGAATCTCTCCTGCTTACAGGAATGGAGGGGGGGGTGAGGCTGAGAGCCCAGAGGGGATCTCACACCAGGGAAAAGAGCAGAAAATACTGTTCACAGCCACTTGCCTGGCGACCAGGGAGTGGGGTGTGTTGAAAAGACCAGCTTATCTCCCAAGTGGAAAGGAAAGAGAGAGGGACAAACTGTGAGGGGCTAAGGAATGCAGGAGACCGACCTAAAAAAAGCTGACTCATTCGTGCTGGAGGCAGCCATAGCTGGGGGAGGGACTGATCCTTCCCCACAAAACAGTACTGAATTATTTCCGGATCAGAGATCTCCAGACATCTCTCAAGTTCCAATCAGCGCAACAAGACACAGCTGAAAACAAGAAGTGGGGAAGAGGGGCAGAAACTCAGGTCTCCATGGAGATCTGAGATACACTTCCCCCTACTGAAGCTGAGAAAACACCCTTCCCCCCAGAGAGATTAGTTGGTGGAAGAGGCCTTCAGAGTCTCAGGTTACACCCATTGCATTCCTGGATACAGTTTCAAGGAAGCCCCCTGCTGAGATCAGTAAACAAGACTATCACCTGTTAAGAAAACAAACAAATCAAGACTTCAAAGCTGCCCAAATCCAAAAGTGGATTACAAATAATAGCTGATACCAACCCAAAAAGACCTAGAAATAACACAACTGAAAACTGGAGGCAGACAACACCAAGCCTAGACTCAACCAGCTCTATAAGCAAAACACCCAAACACAGACATAATGAGAAGACAAAAAAGTGCAATCCAAATGAAACCACAAGAGACATCTTCAGGAGATGAACTGAGTGATATGGAAATAATCAAACTTACAGATGCGGAGTTCAAAATAATGATTGTAAGGATGCTTAGGGATCTTAGAACAACAATGGATGGTCATTATGAACACCGAAATAAAGAAATAGCAAGTATAAAAAAGAATCAGTCGGAGATGACAAATACAATATCAGAAATAAAGACCACAATGGAAGGAATTAAAAACAGGATAGATAGAGCTGAGGATCGAATCAGCGAGTTGGAGGACAACTGGAATGCAGGCATGAAAGCAGAGAAGAAAAAAGAAACGAGACTCAAAAAGTCTGAGGAAACTCTTAGAGAGCTCTGTGACAACATGAAGAGAAATAACATCCACATCATAGGGGTTCCTGAAGAAGAAGAAAAAGAACTAGGGATAGAGACTTTGTTCAATCATATCATAGCTGAAAACTTCCCTAAATTAATGCAGGAGAAACTCTCACAAGTTCAAGAAGCACAGAGGACTCTATTAAAGAGAAACCCAAAGAAACCTACACCAAGACACATCATAATTAAAATACCAAAGCTAAGCGATAAAGAGAAAATATTAAAGCTGCAAGAGAAAAAAAGCTATCACCTACAAAGGAGCCCCCATAAGGATGACATCTGACTTCTCAACAGAAACACTTGAGGCCAGAAGGGAATGGCAAGAAATATTCAAAGTAATGCAGAACAAGAACCTACAACCAAGACTACTTTATCCAGCAAGGCTATTGTTTAAAATCAAAGGAGAAATAAAAAGCTTCCCAGACAAAAAAAACTCAAGAAATTCATTACAACTAAACCAATGTTGCAGGAAATGTTAAGGGGCCTGTTGTAAACAGATCAAAGTGGGAAAAGAATATAGCAAAAAAGGAATACAGCTTTAAAGAATAAAATGGTAATAAACAACTACATATCAATAATAACCTTAAATGTAAATGGATTAAATGATCCAATCAAAAGACATAGGGTAGCTGCATGGATAAGAAAACAGGACCCATACATATGCTGTCTACAAGAGACACACCTTAGAACAAAAGATACACATAGATTGAAGGTAAAAGGATGGAAATGAAAAAAAGCTGGGGTAGCAATACTTATATAAGACAAAATGGACTTTTTTTTTTTTTGTATTTTTCAGAGGCTGGAAACGGGGAGAGACAGTCAGACAGACTCCTGCATGTGCCCGGCCGGGATCCACCCTGCACGCCCACCAGGGGCGACGCTCTGCCCACCAGGGGGCGATGCTCTGCTCCTCCGGGGCGTCGCTTCGCCGCAACCAGAGCCACTCTAGCGCCTGGGGCAGAGGCCAAGGAGCCATCCCCAGCACCCGGGCCATCTTTGCTCCAATGGAGCCTTGGCTGCGGGAGGGGAAGAGAGAGACAGAGAGGAAGGAGGGGGGTGGTGGAGAAGCAAATGGGCGCTTCTCCTATGTGCCCTGGCCAGGAATTGAACCCGGGTCCCCTGCACGCCAGGCCGACGCTCTACCGCTGAGCCAACTGGCCAGGGCCACAAAATGGACTTTAAAACAAAGGATATAGTAAGAGATAAAGAAGGCCACTACATAATAATAAAGGGAGTAATCCAACAGGAAGATAAAACTATTATAAATATCTATGCACCTAATATAGGAGCACCTAAATATATAAAGCAGACTTTGATGGATTTAAAGGGCGAGATCAACAGCAATACTATAATTGTAGGGGATTTCAATACCCCACTAACATCACTAGATAGATCCTCAAGAAAGAAAATTAACAAAGAAACAGCAGACTTATTGGACACACTAGATCAACTCGATTTAATAGATATCTTCAGAACCTTTCACCCTAAAGCAGCAGAATATACATTCTTTTCAAGTGTTCATGGTACATTCTCTAGGATAGACCACATGTTAGGGCACAAAAGCGGTCTCAACAAATTTAAGAAGATTGAAATTATATCAAGCATTTTCTCTGATCACAACGGCATGAAACTAGAAATGAACCACAACAGAAAAGCTCAAAAATTCTCAAACACATGGAAACTAAATAGCAGGTTGTTAAATAACAAATGGATTAAAAATGAGATCAAAGAAGAAATAAAGAAATTCCTAGAAACAAATGACAACGAGCATACAACAACTCAAAATTTATGGGACACAGCAAAAGCAGTACTGAGAAGGAAGTTCATAGCACTACAGGCACACTTTGAGAAGCTAGAAAAAGCTCAACTAAACAACTCAACCCTGCATCTAAAAGAATTAGAAAAGGAACAGCAAGTAAAGCCCAAATATAGTAGAAGGAAGGAAATAATAAAGATCAGAGCAGAAATAAATGACATAGAGGCTAAAGAAACAATACAGAGGATCAATGAAACTAGGAGCTGGTTCTTTGAAAAGGTAAACAAGATTGATGAACCTTTAACTAGAATCACCAAGAAAAAGAGAGAGAGGACTCAAATAATATTAGAAATGAGAGGGGAGAAATAACAACTGACACAACAGAAATACAAAATATTGTAAGAAAATACTATGAAGAACTGTATGCCAAAAAACTAGACAACCTAGATGAAATGGACAAATTCCTTGAAACATACAATCTTCCAAAAATCAATCGGAAGAATCAGAAAACCTAAACAGACCGATTACACAAAATGAGATTGAAACAGTTATCAAAAAACTCCCAACAAAGAAAAGTCTGGGGCCTGATGGCTTCACAACTGAATTCTACCAAATATTCAAAGAAGAACTAACCCCTATCCTTTTCAAACTATTTCAAAAAATTCAAGAGGAAGGAAGACTTCCAAGCTCCTTTTATGAGGCGAGCATAATTCTGATTCCAAAACCAGGCAAAGACAACACAAAGAAAGAAAATTATAGGCCAATATCTCTAATGAATATAGATGCTAAAATCCTCAACAAAATATTAGCAAACCGGATCCACCAATATATGGAAAAAATCATACACCATGATCAAGTGGGATTTATTCTGGGGAGGCAAGGCTGGTACAATATTCGTAAATCAATCAATGTGATTCATCACATAAACAAAAAGAAGGAGAAAAACCATATGATAATTTCAATAGATGCAGAAAAAGCATTTGATAAAATCCAGCACCCATTCATGATCAAAACTCTCAGCAAAGTGGGAATACAGGGAATATACCTCAACATGATAAAAGCCATCTATGAAAAACCCACAGCCAACATCATACTTAATGAGAAAAAATTAAAAGCAATCCACTTAATATCAGGAACAAGGCAGGGGTGCCCCCTTTCACCACTCTTATTTAACATAGTACTGGAAGTAGCCACAGCAATCAGACAAGAAGAAGAAATAAAAGGCATTCAAGTTGGAAAAGAAGAAGTAAAACTATCATTATTTGCAGATGATATGATAATTGTATATAGAAAACCCTAACGTCTCAGTCAAAAAACTACTGGACTCGATAAATGAACTCAGCAAAGTGGCAGGATATAAAATCAATACTCAGAAATCAGAGGCATTTTTATACACCAACAATGAACAGTCAGAAAGAGAAATTAAGGAAACAATCCCCTTCACTATTACAACCAAAAAAATAAAGTACCTAGGAGTAAACTTAACCAAGGAGACTAAAGACTTGTACTCGGAAAATTACAAAGCATTGATAAAAGAAATCAAGGAAGATACAAACAAGTGGAAGCATATACTGTGCTCATGGTTAGGAAGAATAAACATCATTAAAATGTCTATATTACCCAAAGCAATCTATAAATTCAATGCAATACCAATTAAAATACCAATGACATACTTCAAAGATATAGATCACATATTCCAAAAATTTATATGGAACCAAAAAAGAACACGAATAGCCTCAGCAATCTTAAAAAAGAAGAATAAAGTGGGAGGTATCACACTTCCTGATATCAAGTTATACTACAAGGCCATTGTACTCAAAACAACCTGGTACTGGCATAAGAACAGGCATATAGATCAATGGAATAGAACAGAGAACCCAGAAATAAACCCACAGCTCTATGGACAACTGATATTTGACAAAGGAGGTAAGGAAATACAATGGAGTAAAGACAGCCTCTTTAACAAATGGTGTTGGGAAAATTGGACAGCTACCTGCAAAAAAAATGAAACTAGATCACCAGCTTACACCACTCACAAAAATAAACTCAAAATGGATAAAAGACTTAAATGTAAGCCATGAAACCATAAGCATCTTAGAAGAAAACATAGGCTGTAAGCTCTCCGACATCTCTCGGAGCAATATATTTGCTGATTTATCTCCACGGGGAAGTGAAATAAAAGACAGGATAAACAAATGGGACTATAGCAAACTAAAAAGCATTTGCACAGCTAAAGACAATAAGAACAGAATAAAAAGACAAACTACACAATGGGAGAACATATTTGACAATACGTCTGATAAGGGGTTAATAACCAAAATTTATAAATAACTTGTAAATCTCAACACCAGGAAGACAAACAATCCAATCAAAAAATGGGAAAAAGAAATGAATAGACACTTCTCCAAAGAGGACATACAGATGGCCAATAGGCATATGAAAAAATGCTGAACATCACTAATCATTAGAGAAATGCAAATTAAAACCACAATGAGTTATCACCTCACACCAGCCAGAATGGCCCTCATCAACAAAACAACACAGAATAAGTGCTGGCGAGGATGTGGAGAAAAGGGAACCCTCCTGCACTGCTTGTGGGAATGCAGACTGGTACAGCCACTGGAAAACAGTATGGAGATTCCTCAGAAAACTGAAAATCGAACTGCCTTTTGACCCAGCTATCCCACTTTTAGGAATATACCCCAAGAACATCATAGAACGGCTCCAAAAGAAGAAATGCACCCCCATGTTTGTGGCAGCATTGTTCACAATAGCGAAGATCTGGAAACAGCCCAAGTGTCCGTCAGAGGATGAGTGGATTAAAAAACTTTGGTACATATATACTATGGAATACTACTCAGCCATAAGAAATGATGACATCGGGTCATTTACAATAACATGGATGGACCTTGATAACATTATACGGAGTGAAATAAGTAAATCAGAAAAAACTAAGAAGTATATGAATCCATACATAGATGGGACATAAAAATGAGACTCAAAGACATGAACAAGAATGTGATGGCAATGGGGGTGGAGGTGGGGGTAGGGGGTAGGGGGCGAGGAAGGAGAGAGGGGGTGGGGGAGGAGAGGGGCACAAAGAAAACCAGATAGAAGGTGACAGAAGACAATTTGACTTTGGGGGAGGTGTATACAGCACAATCAAATGTCAAAATAATCTGGAGATGTTTTCTCTCAACATATGTACCCTGATTTATCAATGTCACTGCATTAAATTTAATAATAAAAAAACATTGAGAGGGGAAATTTAAAAACAAATTATAAACTTTTAAACAAATTATTATTATTTTGTGACAAAGACAGAGAGAGAAAGAGGGAAAATAGGGACAGGAAGGGAGACAGATGAGAAGCATCAATTCTTCATTGTGACACCTTAGTTTTTCATTGATTGCTTTCTCATGTAACTTGACAGGGGGTAGGGGTAGCTACAGTAGACCGAGTGACCCCTTGCTCAAGTGGGCGACCTTCGGCTTAAACTGGTGAGCCTTGCTCAAAGCAGACGAGCCTGCGCTCAAGCTGACGACCTCGAGATTTTGAACCTGAGTCCTCTGAGTCCCAGTCCGATGCTGTATCCACTGCGCTACTGCCTGGTCAGGCTAAACAAAATATTATATGCTTTTTACGTTAGAGGCAGAATTTAAGGTAAAATTCTGATGATTTTGATTGGTTTGGCAATTTATTTTTATTTATTTATTTATTGATCTAGCTATCCATCTATTTGTTTATTATTATTTTTGGTGAACAGTCTCTTTCTAGTCAGATAGCAGCTCTTTTTTTTTTTTTTTAATCACAGAAGATACTGCTTTTTTTTGTAATGATCTTGAATACTGGGTTCTGTGTACTGGCAAATATCTAGGCTTAGTAGGTGGGTGGGACCTTAAGCATCAATGTTATGTAAGGATTTGTCGCCTACTTTTAGAGTTGGTCATTCCATGAAGTCGAAGGAGTCAGTATGGCATTATGAAATCAGGAGGCTTGTTTGGCAGCCCTTGACTCTGACACCAATTCATTTCCTATCTGGACCTGTTTCCTTACCAGTAGAATGGATAGGTTGCTGTAGTGACTCCAAATATCTTGCCGATGCTGACATTCTGTGATTCTCTTTCCATGAGATATTACCAGTAAGAATCCTTATTTCCATGTTGCTTTCTAAAAATTAAAGGCCAGGGAAGTAAAAGCAAAACTAAATGCATGGGATTATATCAAATTAAAAAGCTTTTGCACAGTGAAAGAAACCATCAGCAAAACCAAAGGCAACCAACCAAATGGGAAAAGATATTTGCAAACAACACCTCTCACCCTAGCCAGGTAGCTTAATTGGTTAGTGCATTGGCCCGATACAACAAGGTTATAGGTTCAATTCCTGGTCAGGGCATATACAAGAATCAACCAATGACTGTGTAAATAAGTGGAACAACAAAAATCTCTCTCTCTTTTTCTCTCTCTCTCCCTCCCTCTTCTTCTCTCTCTCTAAAATAAAAAAATTAAAATTAAAATAAAAGCCACCTCAAAGAAGAGGTTAGTATCCAAAAATCTATAAAGAACTCATACAACTAAACAACCACAAAACAAACAATTCAAGCCAATTAAAAAATGGCCCAGGACCTGAACAGACTAACAGATATATGAAAAAATGCTCAACTTTACTAGGTGTTAGGGAAATGCAAATCAAAACTACAATGAGCCTGACCAGGCCATGATACAGTGGATAGAGTGTCAGACTGGGACACAAAGGACCCAGGTTTGAAACCCTGAGGTCTCCGGCTTGAGTGCAGGCTTATTCGGCTTGAGTGCGGGCTCACCAGCTTGAGCGTGGGGTTACTGGCTTGAGCATGGAATCATAGACATAATAACCCCATGGTTGTTGGCTTGAGCCCAAAGGTCACTGGCTTGAGCCCAATGCTGCTGGCTTGAGCAAGGGGTCACTTGCTCTGCTGTAGCCCCTCAGTCAAGGCACATATGAGAAAGCAATCAATGAACAACTAAGGAGCCGCAAGGAAGAATTGATGCTTCTCATCTTTCTCCCTGCCTGTCTCTCTCTCTCTCTCTCTGTCTCTGTCATAAAACAACAACAACAACAACAAAAAACCCTACAATGATATGCCATCTTATACCTGTTAGAATGACTATTACCAACAAGACAATTTACAAGTATACAAGTGTTAGGCTGTGGGAGAAAGGAACACTTACTGCTGGTGGAAATGTTAACTGGTGCAGCCAGTATGGTGGGTTTTTCAAAACATTAAGAATAGAGTTTCCGTAGGACCTAGCCACCTCTCTTCTGGGTATTGACGAAAAAAAATTGGAAACCTTTATTTGTAAAGATATAAGCACCCCTATGTTCATTGCAGCATCATTCACAGTGGCTAAGACATGGACACAACCAAAGTATCCTTTGATAGATAATTGGGTAAAGATGATGTGGTATATAAGTACAATGGAATGCTACTCAGCCATAAGAAAAGATGACATGCTACCATTTGTGACAATATGGATGAATCTTGAGAACATCATACTAAGCAAAAGAATTCAGGTGGAAAAAGTCAAGAACCATATGATTTCACTCATATGAGGGATATAAAACTGAAAGCAACAAATGAACAAACAAGACAAACAAACTCATCAACACAGATGGCAGGATGGTGGTTATCAGAAGGAAAGGGGGTGGGGTGAGATAGAAAAGCGTAAAAGGGGTCAAATATATGGTGACAGGAGATTTGACTTTGGTGGTGAACACACAATGCAATATACAGATGATGTATTATAGGATGGTACTCTTGAAACCTATATAATTTTACTAACAAAGAGTACCTCAATACATTTAATACATTTTAAAAAAAGCAAAATAGTAAAGGGAAAGTAAAAACCAGAATTGAATTTAAAATTTTTGAAATGTCATTGGTGGGGCTATAGTCATGTGTCATGCTGCCTTAGTCCAACAGTTCTTTTCTTTCTTTTGTTTTCTTTTAGCGAGTAAGACAAAAAGACAGAGACAAACAGGAAGGGAGAGAGATAAGAAGCATCAACTAGTAATTGTAGCACTTTAGTTGCTCATTGATTATATTCTCATATGTGCCTTAACTGGGAGGCTCCAGCTGAGTCAGTGATCCCTTGCTCAAGCCAGCATTTTTGGGCTTCAAGCCAATAACCTTGGGCATCAAGCCAGCGACCATGGGGTCAGGTCTATGATCCCACGCTCAAGCTGGTGACCCAGTGCTCAAGCAATGACTTTGGGGTTTTGTACCTGGGTCCTCAGCATCACAGGTTAATGCTCTTTCCACTGCGCCACCACCTGGCCAGGCTAACAGTTCTTAATTAGAAGTGTGCATTACCAGTGAGCATTTAAAATATATGCTTATATATATGTGCACATACACTATTATGGCTAGAATAAAAACATAAAGTGTTGGCAAGGATGTGGAGGAATTGGAACCCTTCTTGTACCTTGCTGTGGTAATGTAAAATAGTGTCACTACTTTGAAAAGGAGTGGTATTCCCTCAAAAGATTTTACTTGGCCCAATAATTCTACCTCTGGGCATTTACTCAAAAGAATTGAAAACAGGTGTTCAAACAAAAACCTCTTTGTGAATGTTCACAGCAGCCAAAAAGTAGAAATAACCAAAATGTCTAACAACTGATGAATAGAGAAATAAAATGTGGTATATCTATGTAGTGGAATATTATTTGGCAATAAAAATAAATGAAGCACTGGATACATGCTATAGCATGGGTGAACTTTGAAAATATTATGCTAAGTGAAAGATGCCAGTCACAAAAGACTATATATTGTATGATTTCAGAAAATAGATTAGTTGTTGCCTTACTGCAGGGGAGGTGGGGCTTGCCAGGGTGACTTCTAATGAGCACAGAATTTCTTTTGGCAGGGTAATGAAAATGTTCTATAACTGATTGTGATGATGGTTACACAACTCTGTGAATATACTAAAACCATTGAAATATATACAGTGGTACCTTGAGATATAAATTTAATTTGTTTTGTAACCAAGCTTGTAAGTCAGTCAACTCGTATATCAAACTGCTGATGCTGGACCCGTACACCAATGCGCCAACTAGTGGCAGCTTCCTGAATCATGACTCCTATCTCAGAATTTCGCTTGGATCTCAAACAAAAATACGGACCGAGTCACAGCTCGTATCTTAAAAAAATTGTATGTTGGTCTGTTCGTATCTCAAGGTACCACTGTACTTTCAATTGCTAAATTCTATGATATATGAATTATATGTCAATAAAGTTGTGGGGAAAATGTATTGGTGCTAGAGAATTATAATCTAGCTTTGAATCCTAGCTCCATCATGTACTGTCTGCTGTGCAACCTTGGGGGCAGAGACTGCCTGATTCTGTTTCTTTATTTGTAAAATAGAGGTGATGGTAGCAGTACCTACCTAGTGATATCCTTGTAAGAATTAAATGAGCCCTGGCCAGTTGGCTAAGTGGTAGAGCATCAGCCTAGCATGTGGATGTCCAGGGTACACAGAAGAAGCGACCATCTACTTCTTCACCCCTCTCCCCTTCTCTCTTTCTCTCTCTCTCTCTCTCTTCGTCCTCCTCCTCCTCCTCCTCCTTCCACAGCCATGGCTCGATTGGTTTGAGCTAGTTGGCCTCAGGAGCTGAGGATGGCTCTGTGGCCTCTGCCTCAGGTGCTAAAAAATGACTCAGTTACTGAGCAGTGTAGCAGCGGCTCCACATGGGCAGAACATCGCTTGGTATGGGGCTTGCCAGGTGGATCCTTGTTGGGGCGCATGCAGGAGTCTGTCTCTCTGCCTCCCCTCCTCTCACTTAATAAAAAAAGAATTAAGTGAGATGCTCCTTCTTAGTTTCGGGTAAACATGAAGAGGATGAGACTAGAGAAGAATGGGTAGGTCTTCAATGAGCAGAAATGAGAGGAAATCCCTTAAGAAGCCAGTCATAAGGGTAGAATGGAGCTTGTTTGTTTGTGGGCTCTGCAGTAGATAGCTAGTTTCACATTTACAAGCCAGAGGTAGCAATCTTTCTGTGGCTTGGGCTGGCCATGATGCCCAGGATGCCAGGCCTGTCATATGAAGTAACATGCCACTGGGCTGTATCATGTTTGGTATAGTCCAGACTGGGCCACGGTAGAACCCTGGGGAGGAAACAGAATCTAAAAATATTATTTTGAAAGCTCGCTGTGCCTGTGGCCTGCAGGTCTCACCGATTTGTCTGCTTACCTAGGAGTTAGTTGGAGGAAAAAGAGTAAGCCTTGTTTTAGGCTGTGCACACCTCTGTCTCCGAGCAGGGTTGTGTGAGAAGGGGACATAATGTCTAATCTTTGGCCTCTCTACATTTAAACAATGGTGGGCAGCAGGGTTGGGGTAAAATGTGGCTCTCATGTCCAAAACCTGTTGCTTACTCTCCTATTTCTGGTGATGATTCAGACTCTTGGTATCATTTGTTTGGATCCCCTGAGAACTAATTTTGAGTGTGACAACGTGAGTTGGAAATATTGAGTGAGTTGCCCAGACTCTCCAGTCAGATGACAGAACTAACTGTATATAATCCATGTTAAAGGCCTTCCTCAGATTGCTTGTTTTGGCTCTTAGGGCTGAAATTGTAAGTCTTTTAGAGTGAGCCTACTATTAGAAAATGCATCATCCCATTTTCCTGTCTGATAATTACCACCTTTGCTTCTATTCTAGCTAAGGATCATCTCTCCAGTCAAACTTTGCCAGAACACCCAGCCGCTGCCGTGAGTGGCCCCTCAGGACGCCCCCGCCCAGCTGGCACAAACCCCGGAGCCCGGCTGCGGGCCTGTATAGACAGCCACCCTGTGGTCATCCTCAGTAAATCCACGTGCCCGCGCTGTGCTGAGGTAAGGCTTCAACCTCCAGTTGTGGTGACAAGTTGTTGAATTATAGAATCGGACAGACTTTTGAGCTCAGGTGTAAACTACTGGATTTCACCTTATTATGGTGTGTGTGTGTAGGGGGTGTAATTTGCTTCGGAGTACTTGGGGAGTGTTGATTTGAGAATAAAATATTGTCTGAGTTATCTTTTTCTGAGCTTTTGCAAGGTACAGTACTAGATGTTTTCAGGCAGTCAGGGTCTGGGTCAGGGAGAGTTAGGGTGGGGGAGTAACCAAATCAGGTTTGGTTGCTCTTTTAGGCATATTTGTAGGAAATATTTCTTAAGGAGCTGTAACTTAGGGCACCTCAAAATTTTGATAAATATCTCTTTATGCTATGGTTTATTGTGGGGAAATGACTTCACAAAGAATAAAATGTGCCTTCTACTTGGTTCATTTAAAAAAAGTTTTTATTGTATTTATTGGGGTAACATTGGTTAGTAAAATTATACAAGTTTCAGGTGCACAATTTTATAATACATCATCTGTATATTGTATTGTGTGTTCACCACCCCAAGTCCAGCTCCCCTCCACCACCATCTCTCCCCTCTCTCCCTCCTCCGCCTCCCCGCCCTTTCACTCCTGCATTCCCCACACTGTTGTCTGTGTCTATGAGTTTTTGTTCTTTGCTTAATCCCTTCACCTTTTTCATGACTATCAGTGAGAAGAGCCCAGGGACCACAGCCATGGGGAAGACTGGTTTCATCCACCTGAGTTAACCTTAGAAGGAAGGGGGGACATGAACGACCTGTTCTGGTGCTTTACAGGAGGTTGAGGACATTGAATGTCACTGAAGTTTATTTATTTATTTATTTTTTTAAGTTTTGTTTTTTTTTTATTCATTTTTAGAGAGGAGAGACAGGGAGGAGAGAGAGACAGAGAGAGAGAAGGGGGGGGGGAGCTGGAAGCATCAACTCCCACATGTGCCTTGACCAGGCAAGCCCAGGGTTTCGAACCAGCGACCTCAGCATTTCCAGGTCGACTCTTTATCCACTGCACCACCACAGGTCAGGCTGTCACTGAAGTTTAGCTTTAACATATACTCAGGGCAGCTTTAGGACTAGACACATAGCCGGCCATCTGTCCAGGGTCACCTGGAGGGTAATTTGTTAAATTCTGTTTTCTCTTGGCTAGCTTGTCTCTTGGCTTACTTTTTAGCGTGACTTACTTTTCAGGGAAAAGACTTTAAGTCAGAAGCCTTTTCATTCTGGAAGCCTTATGTAGAGACAGTCTTTTTTTTTTTCTTTTTTGACTCTGTGTGTTTTCTATTTTTCCAAAAAGAAAAAAAATAAAAGGCAGGCAAGCAGTGGACAGTTAAGGTAGGCATAACTTTTCCTCTAGCGTCTCAGTTCAATGCTTGTGTCATTGCCACCTGAGGCTTCATCCCTCATAATGTCATCACGATGCCTTTTGTGTAGGACACAGTATTAGGAGTAGAGTTGCAAAGAGATAGGAGACACACTGCCATTGCTAGAAGGTTCAGTCACACTGAGAAGACAGAGCAGAGGCTTAAAAATTTAAAAAGACCTAAGATAACCCAGGCTGAACTCTAAATGATGAGCACAGGCAGTAAGTGATAGAGAGTTTAGAGGAGAGCTGGGTATTAGAAGTCTGAGGTGTACTTCCT
Organism: Saccopteryx leptura; assembly: GCF_036850995.1. Lineage (NCBI taxonomy): Eukaryota > Metazoa > Chordata > Mammalia > Chiroptera > Emballonuridae > Saccopteryx > Saccopteryx leptura. Next base: position 293,958,873 of record NC_089503.1, on the reverse strand, counting down.
GGCCTTGGGGGGCTAATTATCTAGCTCTGGTGATCTTGTCCACTTTTGAAGCTTTTCTTTTCTTGTTTATTTAGTCTTTAAAGTGAGGGGTTGGCCCTGGCCAGATAGCTCGGTTGGTTAGAGCAGCATCCTGATACACAAAGATCGTGGGTTCAATCCCGGTCAGGGCACACACCCAGAGGAACAAAGATTTCTCTGTGTGTCTCTCTCTTCCTTTCTCTCTCTCTAAAATCAACAAATAAATTTTTTTTTAAATGTAAAGTGAGGGGCTTGGCCTATTTGATATTGAGATTTCTTTTAGCTCTGAACCTATGTTGTTGTTCAATCTTTTTTTTTTTTTTTTTTTTAAACAAGAGAGGGACAGACAGGGACAAACAGGAAGGGAGAAAGATGAGAAGCATCAACTCACAGTTGTGGCATCTTAGTTGTTCATTGATTGCTTTCTTATATGTGCCTTGACTGGGGGTCTCCAGCCAAGTCATTGACCCCTTGCTCTAGCTAGTGACCTTGGGCTCAAACCAGTGACAATGGAAGTCATATCTGTGATCCCATGCTCAAGCCAGCCACCCGTGTTCAAGCTAGATGAGCCTGCACTCAAGCCGAGTGAACCTATGCTTAAGCTGGTGACTTCCGGGTTTCAAACCTGGGTCCTCAGCGTTCTAGACTGACATTCTCCGCTGCACAGCTGCCTGGTCAGGCTGTTCAGTCTTTTTTGTTACTTAAAATGAAGAGTTTAGATCTTGGCTCTGTGACTTATTAGCCATGTGACCTTGATTAAGTTATTTACCTGCTGTGCCTCTGTTTCCTCATCTGTAGGATATGCATAATAATAGTACCTATCTCATAAGTTTGTTGTGAGGATTAAATTTTTTAGTATTTCTAAAAGCTGTAGAACATGCCTGACAAATAATAAATGCTATATAAGTATTTATTAATTATAAGAACTACTTCCTTTCCCTGTTTTCCTATCACAATTTAAAACCTCGGATGTTGATCTTTCTTCCATCAATACAGAGCTTGCTTAGATGACAGTCAATAAATGTCTGCCTCGGCCCTGGCCGGTTGGCTCAGCGGTAGAGCATCGGCTTGGCGTGCGGGGGACCCGGGTTCGATTCCCGGCCAGGGCACATAGGAGAAGAGCCCATTTGCTTCTCCACACCCCCCTCCTTCCTCTCTGTCTCTCTCTTCCCCTCCCGCAGCCAAGGCTCCATAGGAGCAAAGATGGCCTGGGCGCTGGGGATGGCTCCTTGGCCTTTGCCCCAGGCGCTAGAGTGGCTCTGGTCGCAGCAGAGCGATGCCCGGGAGGGGCAGAGCATCGCCCCCTGGTGGGCAGAGCGTCACCCCTGGTGGGCGTGCCGGGTGGATCCTGGTCGGACGCATGCGGGAGTCTGTCTGACTGTCTCTCCCCGTTTCCAGCTTCAGAAAAATACAAAAAAAAAAAAAAAAAAAAAAAAAAAAAAAGTCTGCCTCTATTCCAGTACAATTAATCCTATTAAAGAGGGGTTACTTTTTGCTCATGGTGGAATGATAGAGGAACAGGTGGAGTTAAAAGCTCAGTTCTCATTTTGTACATCTCCATTTTCTCAACAAAATAAGGACAATGCCATTTTATCTACTACTTGTTAAGTACATGGCTTTATTATGAGGCCCAGATGATTTCAAATCTATGTGATAGCACTTAGAAGCGCTTAGTACACACTTATATTAACAAGAGCCACCATTTGAGGGCCTACTATGTGCCACGCATGTTTTGGTCACTTTACTTATATTTTGAAACACGTTAGAGAAGTGAATGATTCCAGTTTTGACCCTGCTATGGTTCTGCAGTGAAGGGTGGCTAGTGTGGTCAGGATTGCTCCTAGTGATGCTCTTTTCCCTATCTTATCCCTGAATTCTGTCACTTCTTCATTTCCCAGCTCTTTTCCCCGACTCCGAAAAGGCAAAGCCTGGACACCTTCTTTTTCTGCTTTACTTATTTAAATATACTCTGGGAATGATCAGCTTTTCCTAAAACTCCTGTGCCAGGTATTTGCATACTTACTTTATTAGAAGTATAGTGATTCTGACAGTTTTATTTACTGTCATTATCTGGATATGCCAAGAATTCTGGACAAACATCCTCTGGTTTTACTTTGATAAATACCAGTTCCTTAGCTTTTCCAAATACATAATATAAAAGCTGTTTTCAGATTTGTGCCAATTGATATGAAAATTAATTTTCAATATTTTTGGCCATGAAGGATGGTTAGGCATCTCTCCTAGTAAAAATAGTGATTTTTTCCTGTGTTGGTACAACCCTCATAACTTGACTATTTTCTTTTTTTTTTAATTTATAAATTACCATTAAGTAGAATTTCCCCAGGTTATTTCCTTCAGTTACAATTTTATTATCTCATTTAACAATTATGATATGAGTAAATGAGAATGGAGAAACTTAATCTATACTTGGTCTGATTAATTTCTTTCTGGAATCAGTACTCTAATTTGCATTAATTCAAGTAGGGACATGCCCACAAAGAAATTAACTTTTATGTGAAGTTAGTTTCCTGCTTGTTGCATAACACATTACCATATATGTTTTGAGTAGGTTTACAAGTGCCAAGATAAACCCTCCTTGTCTTTTCAGAAAATATGGTATTTGTTCCTTATAGATATTTCAGTGGGAAGTAGGAAGTATGCAGATGATGTCTCATTACAGCTCATCTATTGCTTGATATCCAGCTCCACTTCTACTTATCAATAAAGTGTCTATTTTACAGGTCAAGTGCCCATTCTCTACTTTTGTCAATAAGAATACTTTAGAAGCTGACACTTCTGGTATTGAATACAGATCTTGAATCTTATACTGTGGAACAGTGCTCAACTTTAATCAGAGTTAAGATAACCCACAAAATAGTTTCTTGAAGTGGGGTCATGTTTAATCTGGAATCTAGAGAGTGTATTTTCTACATTCACATGTTAGCAAATTTTGAGAATTACTTTTAGGAGCTGCTTTTAGGGCTTACTCTCTAAATCTCGAAAACAAATTTTTCTCTAACAAATTGCAAATGTTTTCTTTCTAGAGCAAAGTGGCTAAGAAATCTAATGAGTCTGTGATTTCTATGTATATGAACTTACTTTTAGTCTTAGAAAATGAGCATTGGAATAGGAACTGACTTGATCGAGGCAGTCTCCCAGCTAAAGCTTTCCTGCCCTACCCTTGAAGTCCCTCTTTACCTATCCCATCATTCTTCAAAAGGATTCCTACTTTTTAAGGGTAAATTCAGCCAGGGGGAGCTGAATTCAGACTGCGGCATAGGTGCTGTCCCCAGGTGGGTTAAGAGGAAGGTGACCAGGGTTGCGTGAATGAACTTGTCCTCTCATTTGTATCAAAATGTTGTACTTGGTCCTGCACCGATGACAGAAAGCTTCCAGTGTACTTCTGTGTGATGGTAAGCCTACTCCTGTAGCAGTTAAATTAGAACAGGACAAGAATACATTCCTTTGACTGATGATTTCTGTGAACTCCGGGCTACTGTGGCCTTTTTCATTTTATTGTAATAAGCTGCAGGAACGTGATTCTAAACTTTCCTATTAATGACAGGCTATTTGTGAATTGTATGTATATGTCACTTTAAAGTCTCTTTTATTGGTAATTTTTTTTAAGTTTTTTTTTTTAATAATTTTTTAAATTTATTTATTCATTTTAGAGAGGAGAGGGAGAGACAGAAGGAGAGAGAGAGAGGAAAGACAGAGAGAGAGAAGGGGGGGAGGAGCTGGAAGCATCAACTCCCATATGTGCCTTGACCAGGCAAGCCCAGGGTTTCAAACCAGCGACCTCAGCATTTCCAGGTCGATGCTTTTACCCACTGCGCCACCACAGGTCAGGCATTGGTAATTTAAATGTTATTTTAGTGGTATAAACTAAGCATAATTAATGCTTATCCTTCAAGTAAAATTTTGGGTTTTTACCAGTATAATTTTGAGCACATGACTTTTGTAACTGATTTGTCATTTGAAGGTTACTGGGCCTTCAAATAATAGTTTGACTAAATAATAGTTTGACTATTGTAGGATGTGTTTTTTTTCTCAGGGTTGCCATATAACATTTGGGAAACATTTAGTATTCTAGTGGCTTTTTAAACATGGTTTATATTAAACCCATTTTACAGTGGGGTTGACTGAGTCAATAAATATGTAATATATATATATATTTTGGAGCCATACAGGTGAACTATTGAAAATAGAATAAATCAAGAGACTTCAGGTACCCTTTTAAATAGTGTTACTGTCAGCAGGAAGATTCTTGTGGGACATGTAAAAATAAACTGGAACATTTCCAAAGGAGAAGGCTTACTGAGTAGGAAAGTAACAAAGCTGGATAAGAGACTCTTCTTTTGGTTGTTACTTTTTTTTTTTTTTACATTTTCCCCTTGTTTTTCAACTTCCAGGTAAAGAAGTTATTTAAATCAATGTGCGTTCCTTATTTTTTGCTCGAACTTGATCAGGCAGGTAAGATTTTGTTTAATATTTAAATTATATCTGCTGACTATACACTTTATGTTTTCTGTCACTCTTTTATTTTTCTTCCTTGAGGTTTTTGTTGGTTCGTGAACTCTTGCTACTTGGTTTCTCTCTCGTTACCATTTAGCTGGGGAATTCCCCTGGGACAAATCATACTTACCTTTAGTCTTTACCTAGTTTATAGCCTTGGTATAACTCTGAGTTTTCCTATTGTTGAAAGTATTCTTCCTCCTTACTTGGAGTCTAGTTACAGGTACATTATTTGCTGATGTTATGGTAACTTCATTATCTTTTCAAATTTGTCTTCTTTTTGACAAACTATATCAAATAGTATTTGAATGGAATATAAATTGATGGGGGTGGGGGGCAGGGTGTAAAGAGGGACAAATATAAGGTAACAGAAGGTGATCTTTGGGTGATGGGTATACAATATAATCAACAGTTCAAATGCTATAGAAATGTTTACCTGAAACCTATGTACTCTTATTGATCAATGTCACCCTGTTAAATTTAATTTTCAAAATAAAATTTTAAAGTATATATAAATTGAGACACACTCAGCAATTGTGGCAAGGCGAGATGGAGAGTGGTGGGCATACAGATCCACAGAAGGAGCCACTGGGAACTAGTTGCACGAGGCTGGAAATCCCAGGGAAAAGGTTGGGGGAGTAAAACAGAAAGCTCTTTCTAGAACCACGGTGCTCCTATGTTTTGATCATGGGTCACAAAATCCCAAAGACTCAATAGTGAAACATTATTAGGCATCTGATCAGGTGCCTGGCATCATCATTTCTATAGGAAAAGTGGGCCCCTCCGGATCAGGAAGCTTGGGTAATCTTCATGCTTTGTAGCTTGGGGAAGCAGAGTCCTGGGCATTTATAGTCTCGGCCCAGCAACCCAAGGAATAAAACCACAGAGAAGAGAAGCAGCTAGAAAGGGTCGTGGTAATTGGGAATGAAAGCTCATCTCTAGGGTCAGAGAAAGGTGGCAGTTGTGGGGTAGAAAACTATGATTTGATGCTTCTAAAGACAGATTCCCTGACAAGGAGAGAACAGATAATAAATGCCATGTGTTGAATGGGACTCAGCTTGGTTTACATACAGTGTCATTAGTCCTCACAAAAACTCTGCAAGGAAAATATTATCCATATTTTACAGATGAGGCAACTGAGTCCCAGAGAAGTCATATAACTTCCCTAAAGTCATATAAGTAGTGGATTTGTAATTTGGACAGAAGCTTGTCTAATTCCAAAGTCTTTGTTTTTTTCGTAATGCCATGTTGTCTGACTTCTCTAGCATGATCTTTCTAATCCTCCATCAAGGAAGGCTCTTGCCCCTAAACATATATGGAAGAAAAATCCTAATAATTAAAAGGTTGCCTGGACCAAAAAGTAACCTTTTAGAAATGTAAGTTTTCCTGAGAGGGTCAATCACTTGCACATGAATTAGAAAAAAGAAGCCACAACAAGATAATCAAATTATCCTTACAGATGGGAAGATTAAGGGAGGTTACATTGGAAGAGAATGGGCAGGAGGACGGAGGTCCCAAGAGCTTGGTGGCCATCAGTGTTCAGGCATGTTGGTTGGCAAAGGTGCCAAAAGGTGGATGGGAGGTCAGTAAAGGCAAGTGTCAACTAATTTGTGTGTGTGTGTGTGTGTGTGTGTGTGTGTGTGTGTGTGTGTGTGTGTGACAGAGACAGAGAGACATAGAAAGAGGGACAGATAGGGACAGACAGACAGGAAGACAGAAAGATGAGAAGCATCCAGTCTTTTGTTGCCACACATTAGATGTTCGTTGATTGCCTTCTCATATGTGCCTTGACGGGGAGGGGGGCTACAGCAGAATGAATGACCCCTTGCTCAAGCCAGCGATCTTGGGCTCAAGCCAGTAATCTTGGGCCTCAAGCTAGTGACCTTTAGGCTCAAGCCAGAGATTTTGGGCTTCAAGTCAGTGACCTTTGGGCTCAAGCCAGAGACCGTGAGGTCATGTCTATGATCCCATGCTCAAGCCAGTGACCCCACACTCAAGCTGGTGATCCCGTGCTCAAGCCAAACAAGCCTGCACTCAGCCAGCGTCCTTGGGGCTTTGAACCTGAGTCCTCTGCATCCTAGTCTGATACTCTATCCACTGTGCCACCACCTGGTCAGGCTATACTCAAATATGTTAACATTTGGAAGATCTGCATAACTTAGTGAGTGGATATTTTCTGAGTAATGAATGAATGATCTTACAAAGTCACTCATGGGTAAAAGAGCCATTCAAAGTGTAAGATGGACCAATGGATTTTAATGGGATGAAGTATGAAAAGCTCAGCCATGTGGTTTCACAGTCTACATTGCTGCTAACCTTTAATCAACTACTGTTTGCTGAGTTTAGTGTCATATCAAAGGCGAATATCCACAGTCATCTGAAAAATCTATGAATTATTTCTCTTTTTTTTCAACCACTTGTCTTTTTGAGATGGGTTTTCATCATATGCTTCTGTCCAGACAACATTTATCACAATAAATTGAAGGAAGAAACAAATATGAGAACTAGTTGTCTTATTAAACCAGACACTAAAACACTTGTAAAAATGTAAAATAGCCCTGGCCGGTGGGCTCAGTGGTAGAACATCAGCCTGGCGTGCAGGAGTCCCGGGTTCGATTCCTGGCCAGGGCACACAGGAGAAGCGCCCATCTGCTTCTCCACCCCTCCCCCTCTCCTTCCTCCTTGTCTCTCTCTTCCCCTCCCACAGCCGAGGCTCCATTGGAGCAAAGTTGCCCCGGGCGCTGAGGATGGCTCTGTGGCCTCTGCCTCAGGTGCTAGAATGGCTCTAGTCACAGCAGAGCAGTGCCCCAGATGGGCGGAGCATCACCCCCTGGTGGGCATGCCAGGTGGATCCCGGTCGGGTGCATGCGGGAGTCTGTCTGACTGCTTCCCCGTTTCCAACTTCAGAAAAATACAAAAAAAAAAAAAAAAAAAAAAGTAAAATAGTGCCAACTTTCTCACTATATATTTTTGAAAATATAGTTATTTTTAATTAAATTATGTTATATTGACTTGTAATGGGTTTATCATTGTTGATTTTTTTTTTTTTGTATATTTCTGAAGCTAGAAACGGGGAGAGACAATCAGACAGACTCCCACATGTGCCCGACCAGGATCCACCCGGCATGCCCACCAGGGGCGACGCTCTGCCCCTCCAGGGCGTCGCTCTGTTGCGACCAGAGCCACTCTAGCGCCTGGGGCAGAGGCCAAGGAGCCATCCCCAGCGCCCGGGCCATCTTTGCTCCAATGAAGCCTCGCTGCAGGAGGGGAAGAGAGAGACAGAGAGGAAGGAGAGGGGGAGGGGTGGAGAAGCAGATGGGCGCTTCTCCTGTGTGCCCTGGCCGGGAATCGAATCCGGGACTTCCGCACACCAGGCCGACGCTCTACCACTGAGCCAACCTGCCAGGGCCTATCATTGTTGATTTTAAGAGAATTAATGAATAAATATTTTTAAATGTTTCAGTTTTAATTTCTAATATGATAAATATTAATAGCTATAATCCATATAAACAAAAGTTTTTGGGGGTCTTCAATAATGATTTAAGAGTGTTAGAGGGATGCTGACACCAAAAGTTTGATATCTTATGTACTAGGACAAGTAGGAAGTGTGAGTGTTATTCATTCAAGCACTTCAGATTCTGGGGGATTTACTTGTCCCACATAGTAAGAGCACTGCCCAACGTATGTAGGGCCTCACACAGAGAGATGTATGATCTGGTTCATGTCTTCTAGGCGGTTTAAATTTGAGGACTGGAATTGCTGATGTGGTCTCTAAGTGCTGGTTCATGAATAAACTGCTTCTTACCTGTTTCTCCTTGGCTCCACGAAGAACCTTCCATAGGCATGATTTCACACCAGCCATGGCTACCTAGTCTCCCCAGTGCCGAGGTCATAGTAGATTCTCAAAGAGCCAGGTGGTCAGTTGGTAGGGGTATCTGCTATAGAGTCAGGTGGGTACAGTGATTCCTGCAGCATGTTTTCTGAGTGCTTGCTGTGTGCTAGGCTCTCCTAGGCACTGGGAATAGAATAGGGAACTAGGCAGGTGTGGTTCCTACTCTTATGGAATTAGGTTTGCTTATTTTATACACCAGGAAACCCCCTTTATTTTCCTTTTGAGTTGGAGGCCTGTGGCAGGCAGTGAGGTGTAGCGGCCCACGGGATTGGGAGTGGAGTGCCTGTGCAGTGGGTCCCTGTGTTTGCAGTAGTATCACCTTTCAGAGAAAATCAAGAAGGAAAGCTGTGCCACCAGGGGCCCTCCCCCACCACTCTGACATTTTCCTCTTCCTTCTCTTGGGCTCTATGTTGGACCAGTCTATATAAATTAAGGTTATTCCGTGAGAGCAATCGTCAAGATCAACTCAGATCTACCGAGTTTGGTATTGGAGAGAGGAACTCAGCAACCAGAAGACAAGGCATTAGCACCTGTGTGTGAGCAGTGGCGATAGTCATAAATGCTGTCTTCCCTGTGCCAGGGCCTTATGCATGCTCTCCTCCTTAATCTTCAAAGTACCGTCAGTGAGGTTGGTAGTGATATCACCTTCTTATGATGAGGAAACAAAGTATACAAAAGTATTGATATGAAGGGTAGGTGGTTTGTTAGTAGACCCACTAGTAATTCCTGGTCCCTCCCTCTGCTTCCTCTGACCACCTCCTCAGAACCTTTCGTGCCTCACCCCACCTGCCTATGCGTGATGTTCATGGTATTGATACCATGATAGGTGTTCCTGGATGTAACCGGAGATTGTGCAACCTGCCACCATGCCAGCTGCACTTTATCCTGGGGATGAGCTGTCACTCACAGGGCTTGTTGATACATGAAGCCTTGTCTCTTGGCTTCAGGTCTGCCCAGTGGCTTCATTCCAAGGAACAGACATCAGTGTAATCATCTTAATTTGGTCTGGCAGCTGCTGCCATTCTTCAGCTATCTATATGGCAAACAGTGTGAGGTTTGAGAGGGCTTGTGTGACAGTTTGCCACAAGTGTATATCTGGATGCCATATGTCACTAGCTAGGGGGTTTTGACGGGTATCATCTACATTCCCTGTCTGCCTATAGCTAGCATGGCTTCAATGCCTTCAGCAAGAGGGACAGAATCTAACATTTGCATTCCTTTTTTTAATGCTAGTGTTTCACATCTCTCTCACTTAATCCTCACAATGACCTTGGGAGTTGCTAGGTTTAATTCTGTTTCACAAGCAAGGAAGCAGACACTCAGCATTTTAGTAACTTGCTCAGTGTGTCTGTGTCAAGCCCAGACCTGTCTGGTTCTCAATACCCTTTCCCTAAACAAATAAAAGCCCCTTACACGCAGAGGTAACCCAGGCTAACTCAGATTCCACCACTTTGGTATTCATGCTTATTCATTCAACAGATGTGTTGTGAGCACCTATTTATGTGCCAAGCCCTGGGAGGAGAAAAATGATGAAGAAAGCATGTGTCCCAACAGGGATCCACCCAGCAACTCTGTCTGGGCTGATGCTCAAATCAGTGGAGCTATTTTTAGTACCCGAGGCTAATGCACTTAGACCAACCAGCTCTCCTCAGTGCCAGGCTGATGCTTGAACCAGTTGGCTGCGGGAGGGAAAAAAGGGAGAGAAGGGAGAGTAGATGGTTGATTCTCATGTGTGCCCTGACTGGGAATCAAACCCAGGATGTTCATACACCCGCCTCCCTTCTAATTTCAGTGTAATCGTGTTTCCAGAAAGGCTGACCGATCACAGAGCAGCTATGGTAAGGTACAGGATAGGTGTTTTCCTAGTGGAAAAAGGAAAGAATTCACAGCTGTAAACAAAAACAAATTAGAAAACATCATGGCTTGTTCATTAGAGGGGATCTAGTAAAGAGTGTGTGGCAGAGAGAATGAGGAGAGAAAAAAGTGGGCAGTAAAGAGGCTTTTTCTATGGGAAGCAGGGTCCCATGGGATGTTCTATTTATGGATCAGGCTTAAAATATTCTTTAAGAATTTTGGTTTTGTCTGTAAAAATATTCATTTTAGAAAATTTGGAGACTTTAGTACAATAAAATGCAAAAATCACATATAGCTGCATTCAGATATAACCACTATTGATATTTTTGTGTATATTTTATATATCCTATATTCTGATTTACTTGATAAATATTTTGCATGTTACTAACGTTCTTAATTATTTACTCAGTTGCTATAAAATATTCTATATATTTACTTAACCACTTTACTATGGTTGTACAAATAATGTGTTGCCGAGTTTTTGCTATTATAGAATAGCAGTTTAGAAATATTTTCTTTGTACATAAAGTTTTTGCGTATATAGAATATTTTCTTAGGATAGATTACTGAAATAGATTTAATCTCTAGAGGCACCCCCCTTTTTTTGAGAGAGAGAGACAGAAAGACAGGAGGAAGAGAGATGAGAAGCATCGACTTGTAGCTGTGGCATCATTAGTTGTTCATTGATTGCTTTCTCAAATGTGCCTTGATTGGGGGGAATCCAGATGAGCCAGTCATCCCTTGCTCAAGCCAGCAACCCTGGGCTCAAGCCAGCGACCCTGGGCTTCAAGCCAGTGACCATGGGATTATGTCTATGATCCCATGCTCAAGCTGGCAAGCCCACACTCAAGCCTGTGACCTTGGGGTTTCAAACCTGGATCCTCAGGTCTAGGACCCAGTGGACGCTCTATCCATTGTGCCACCACCTGGTCAGGCAGTTCTAGAGTCTTTTAAACGATGTATACTAATTGGCCTGACCTGTGGTGGCACAGTGGATCAAGCATCGATTTGTAACACTGAGGTCGTCGGTTCAAAACCCTGGGCTTGCCTGGTCAAGGCACATATGGGAGTTGATGCTTCCTGCTCCTACTCCCCTTCTCTCTCTCTCTCTCTCTCTCTCTCTCTCTCTCTCTCTCTCTGTCTCCTCTAAAGTGAATAAATAAATGAAAAAAATAATTGAGAAAAAACGATGTATGCTAATTGATAACCCCACAAGCTCGATGAAGTTTTAAGAAATAATAATTGGTTTTCAAAAATTATTGTTTACCAATTTGAGAGGTAAAAAGTGTTTTATTTGGCCTGAGCTGTGGTGGCACAGTGGATAAAGTGTCGACCTGGAAATGCTAAGGTCGCCGGTTCGAAACCCTAGGATTGCCTGGTCAAGGCACATATGGGAGTTGATGCTTCCAGCTCCTCCTCCCTTCTCTCTCTCTGTCTCTCCCCTCTCTCTCTCTCTCTGTCTCTCCCTCTCCTCTCTAAAATGAATAAATAAATAAAAAATTTTTAAAAAGTGTTTTATTTGTATTTGATTATTAATGAGGCAAAATTTTTTCTATAGGTTGTATTATATTACCTGTATTTTATTTATTGAATTTTATTATCTGAAATTATTATTATCATGGAATAATGATAATAGCAGAAAGCCTAATATGGCAATTGCTGTGAACCACTCACTGCTCTAAGCACTTCTAACTAATCATACATTCTGTGAGATTATATTCCCAAATGAGGAAATGGAGGCACAGAGAGATTAGGTAACTTGCTCAACATCATGCAACCAATAAGTGACAGAGCAGGAACTTGAAACTAGGGCATCTGGCTCCAAAAGCCAGGCTCTTAATGTTGAATTATTCTCCGATCTCACCTGTACTCATGAACTTGTTGGTTATGGTGCTTACTTCTAAGTTATATACACAGATACCCCTCCACACACCAACCAGGCTGCGTTTTATACCGGTGTTAGTGCTATTTCTGGAAATTACCACTGCACTGATTAGACTCCTAGGGGGATTCTTTGCTCTTATATAAATGGTTCAAGAAGATGGAGACCAGTGGTTATATGGCATTCACATAAGGATCCATACATATATATCACTATTTAGGTAAATGTCTATTTTGGAATAAATGCAGGGAAGGTAGGAGAAGTTGATTATCCATTTAAGAAAACTCACCCATTTTATAAAAGGATTTCTTTCTTTTTTTTTTTTTTTTTGTATTTTTCTGAAGCTGGAAACGAGGAGAGACAGTCAGACAGACTCCCGCATGCGCCCGACCAGGATCCACCCGGCATGCCCACCAGGGGCGAAGCTCTGCCTACCAGGGGGCGATGCTCTGCCCCTCCGGGGCGTTGCTCTGCTGCGACCAGAGCCACTCTAGCGCCTGGGGCAGAGGCCAAGGAGCCATCCCCAGCGCCCGGGCCATCTTTGCTCCAATGGAGCCTTGGCTGCGGGAGGGGAAGAGAGAGACAGAGAGGAAGGAGGGGGGTGGGGATGGAGAAGCAAATGGGCGCTTCTCCTATGTGCCCTGGCCGGGAATCGAACCCAGGTCCCCCGCACGCCAGGCCAACGCTCTACCGCTGAGCCAACCGGCCAGGGCTAAAAGGATTTCTTTTAAACAGAAAATATTTTTTGTATCATGCAGACCTGGATTCAAATTCGTACCAGGAAATATAGTGTTACTCCTCTCTTTGAGTAGTTAGAATTAAATAAGATAATGTTTGTAATGCATCCAACATAGTGTTTAATTACTGCCCTACTCCCAATGCAGTTAGATCTAAATTGGATAGATTTAGATTAAGCTTTTTATAAGGCAAGAGATACCTCTTTTTAATTGCCTGCTATACTTTCCAGTAAATTGTTGATTCTTTTCATTCTTTCAACAAATATTGGAGGACCTGTCCTTATACATAAATATAGGAGTTTGCCTTTACTAGTCGTAGTCACCACAACTAGAGAGCTCTCTGCTCCTCTGAGCTTTGTTTTCTCATCTAAAATGTGGAGTTCTAATGAGGATGAATGAAGAGTGCTAGTGCCTAGTACTGTTGTTTCTGACCCATAGTGCTCAGTCATCGCTACTAACTCACATAATATTGTGCTGCTATTAAAAATGATTCACATAGAGTTTTTAATAGCCTTAGGAAATTTTATATACTATAATGTTTAATTAAAAAACATCTTACCGGCCCTGGCAGGTTGGCTCAGTTGTAATTGGCCTGGCATGTGGAAGTCCTGGGTTCAATTCCTGGTCAGGGCACATTGAACAAGTGACCATCTGCTTCTCCACCCCTCTCCCTTCTCTCTCTCTCTCCCTTTCTCTCTTTCTCTCTCTCTCTTTCTTTCTCTCTCTCTCCTCCCCTCCCCTCCCGCAGCCATGGTTTGAGCAATTGGCCCTGGGCGCTGAGGATGGTTCCATGGCCTCTCCTCAGGCATGGAAATAGCTTGATTGCTGAGCAATGGAGCAGTGGCCCCAGACGAGCAGAGCATCGCCCTGTAGGGGGCTTGCTGGGGTGGATCCTGGTTGGGACATGCACAGGAGTCTGTCTCTCTGTCTCCCTGCCTCTCCACTTCTCACTTAATAATAATAATAATAAAAAACCCTAGTTTAGGCCCTGGCTGGTTGACTCAGTGGTAGAGCATCGGCCTGGCTTGCAGGAGTCCCGGGTTCGATTCCCGGCCAGGGCACACAGGAGAGGTGCCCATCTGCTTCTCCACCCCTCCCCCTCTCCTTCCTCTCTGTCTCTCTCTTCCCCTCCCGCAGCCGAGGCTCCATTGGAGCAAAGTTGGCCCGGGCGCTGGGGATGGCTCTGTGGCCTCTACCTCAGGCGCTAGAATGGCTCTGGTTGCAACAGAGCAACGCCCCAGATGGGCAGAGCATCGATCGCCCCCTGGTGGGCATGCCGGGTGGATCCCGGTCAGGCACATGTGGGAGTCTGTCTGACTGCCTCCCTGTTTCCAACTTCAGAATAATACAAAAAAACAAAAAAGAAAAAAAAAAACCCTAGTTTACGTAACAAAAATAAAAAAGGCAATATTTTATTTTTTTTGACAGAAAGAGGGACAGATAGGGATAGACAAACAGGAAGGGAGAGAGATGAGAAGCATCAATTCTTCATTGCGGCTCCTTAGTCTCCTTAGTTGTTCATTGACTGCTTTCTCATATGTGCCTTGATGGGAGAGGGGGGTAGAGGGAGGACTGCACCAGAGCCAGCGACCCCTTGTTCAAGCCAACAACCTTGGGCTTTAAGCCAGCAACCTTTGGGCTCAAGCCAGCGTTCATGGGGTTTAGTCTATGATCCCACGCTCAAACCAGCAACCTGGCGCTCAAGCAAGTGAGCCCATGCTCAAGCTGGCAACCTTGGGGCCTCAAACCTGGGTCCTGTGCATCCCAGTCCAATGTTCTATCCACTGCGCCACCACTTGGTCAGGCAAAACAGTATTTCTAAAAGAATAAATAACATTATATAAAGAAACTCCACAAAGATCTTGATAGTTTTTGTAGAAGAGTTATATCTTACTGTAAAAAGCATAGGAAAAGGACTGGAAAGAAATACATAAAATGTGGAATAATCAGTCAAATATTTGTGCATCCGTCTGAGGACACACAGGTGAATAAGATCTAATTCTTTCTGGCCTGGCCTGTGGTGGCACAGTGGATAAAGTGTCAACCTGGAATGCTGAGGTCACGGGTTCAAAACCCTGGGCTTGCCTGATCAAAGCACATATGGGATTTGATGCTTCCTGCTCTTCCCCCTTCTCTCTCTCTCTCTCTCTCTCTCTCTTTTTCCTCTCTCTCTAAAAAAAAATGAATAAAATATCTGGTTCTTTCTTACGGGAGAGTTTTAATACAGGAGGCAGATGACAACAGCCCTGTGCAGGATGAAACAGAGGAAGGAGTCCAGAATGCTGCTTTGATTTCTGCCACGAAGACAGGAGGATGGTGGGATCCTTCACTGAGAGAGGAGATTAGGAAAGATGATGAATTTAGTTTTGGACACAGTGTGATTGTCCAGTATGGTTCTACAGGCTAGTGGGCACATAGGTCTGGATGTGCAGAAGAGTTTCCTCTATGGGTGAGGTCTGAAGCCGTGGGAATGAATACGAGCACTCACGGAAAGCCTGTGGGGTGCACCAAGAGCCTTCAATTTTGATCGCCTCCAGATGGTGAGATTCTGCATGACTCTTTTTCTTCTTTTAACTTCATTTCTTTATTTATAATTTCCTATCATGTAAATAGAAGTGTTTCCTATAACATAATGTAAGGTGTTTTAGTTAGGATTTGATTTAGCTGCTTGTGACAGCAAACCCAAAATAACAGTGGCTTAAACTAGATCTGAGCTTGTTTTTCTCTCACCTGAAAGGAGTCTAGAGAGAGGTAGTCAGTCCAGGGCTGTCAACACAGCCGAGGTGTTAGATTGATTCATTGGGGAGTGCTCCCATTTTCATGGCCCACAGTCCTCAGCATTTGTCTTCCACGTCATGTTCCAAGGTGGGTGCCCAACCTCCAGCCATCAATTAGAAGAAAGGTTGCAAGAGAGCTGTCCTTTCCATTTCAGATCGTTTTCCGGAAGTTGCACATGATAGTTTGTTTACATCCGATTGGCCAGAACTTAGTCATTTAGACAAATATATGCTGAAAGGAGTCTGGGAAATGAGATCTTTATTTTGAGAAGTCATGTCCACACTAAAAATAAGAATCTAGTTAATGATGCTAATAACATCTTGATCTGCCTGTGGAACAGCTGAGGTTGGTTTATCTAAAGGGACAATTTCTGTATAAACCATACGTTTGCTCCCTATTTAAGTCAGAAGTATAGCGGCACTATAATATGGTCACTAAGTGATGGTAGTGAGTTGGAAAATAGTTTTCCTACTTAGTAAGGCCAATTACTGAACACTAAACTAGAGGCCTAGTAATTTCACTTAATGGTTAACATTGAATCCTATCAAGAAGAGTAAGAGACAGTCCAGCCTCCTTCATTGCAAGGCATTTTCAAAAGAGTTCTTGATATTATTGAAAGATTAAATAAGTAAATTAAAGCATCATCCTGAAATACCAAGGTTGAGGATTTGATCTCTGGTCAGGGCACATATGGGAAGTGACCAGTGAATGCATAACTAAGTGAAACAAAAATAAATGCTTCTCACTCTCTGTCTCTCTAAAAGCAATCAATAAGAACAATTAAAGAAAAAAAAGAACAATTAAAGAAGCATTATAATTTTATAAGTTATAAGGTAAAGGACTTCAGAATATTTTGGTGGGGAACTGCAATGTTCTTATCTGTCTTTAGAGTGGAAAAGTTGGTCTTAATAGAGCTAAGGTTGTAAATAAGACATAGTTCACTCTTAGTTCTAATCAGAAGTATCCAAGGCTACTTCTGGCTCAGCTCCATGAGATGCTCAAAGCTCTCCACCAATGACTTGTAGTCATCAAATGTCTTGAGATTCTGGGATCCCGGCACTTGGAGAAATTAGAGGGAGATGTTCCTCTCAATATCAACTACCCTTGAATTGGTTTTAAGAATTTAAATGTTAACCTGACCAGGCGGTGGTGCAGTGGATAGAACATCGTCCTGGGATACTGAGGACCCAGGTTTAAAACCCCAAGGTTGCTGGCTTGAGTGTGGGCTTATCCGGCTTGAGCACTAGCTCACCAACTTGAGCACAGTGGGGTCACTGGCTTGAACCCAAGGGTCACTGGCTTGAGTCCAAGGTTGCTGGCTTGGGCAAGGGGTCACTGGCTTGGCTGGAGCCCCTGGTCAAAGCACATATGAGAAAGCAATCAACGAACAACTACGGCACCATAATGAAGAATTGATGCTTCTCATCTCTCTCCTTTCCTGTCTGTCTGAGCCTGTCTGTCTATCTGTCTGTGTCTCTTGCTAAAAAAATAAAAAGAATTTAAAGGTTAATAATAAGCTATATGTCACTTCTTTCATTTGTTTGCCCCTATTAATAATACTCACACAGTTGGTGGTGAGGTTGGCTGATCTTGTTTTATAAAACGAGACATCTGAGAGTTTACTGCAATAGAGCCTGTAAATGGCTAGCCAGAGGTTATCTACATACATTAAAAATGTTTTAGCCCTGGCCGGTTGGCTCAGTGGTAGAGCGTCGGCCTGGCGTGCAGAAGTCCCGGGTTTGATTCCCGGCCAGGGCACACAGGGGAAGCGCCCATCTGCTTCTCCACCCCTCCCCCTCTCCTTCCTCTCTGTCTCTCTCTTCCCCTCCCGCAGCCGAGGCTCCATTGGAGCAAAGATGGCCTGGGAGCTGGGGTTGGCTCCTCGGCCTCTGCCCCAGGCGCTGGAGTGACTTTGGTCGCAACAGAGCTACGCCCCAGAGGGGCAGAGCATCGCCCCCTGGTGGGCGTGCCGGGTGGATCCCGGTCGGGTGCATGCGGGAGTCTGTCTGACTGTCTCTCCCCGTTTCCAGCTTCAGAAAAATACAGAGGCCCTGGCCGGTTGGCTCAGCAGTAGAGCGTCGGCCTGGCGTGCGGGGGACCCGGGTTCGATTCCCGGCCAGGGCACATAGGAGAAGAGCCCATTTGCTTCTCCACCCCCCCTCCTTCCTCTCTGTCTCTCTCTTCCCCTCCCGCAGCCAAGGCTCCATTGGAGCAAAGATGGCCCGGGCGCTGGGGATGGCTCCTTGGCCTCTGCCCCAGGCGCTAGAGTGGCTCTGGTCGCGGCAGAGCGACGCCCCGGGGCGGGGGGGGGGGGGCAGAGCATCGCCCCTGGTGGGCAGAGCTTCGCCCCTGGTGGGCGTGCCGGGTGGATCCCAGTCCGGCGCATGCGGGAGTCTGTCTGACTGTCTCTCCCCGTTTCCAGCTTCAGAAAAATACAAAAAAAAAAAAAATGTTTTCTTTCCTCTCAAATTGAAATGGGACACTGATAGATCTAAAACAAATGGAGTGCAGAAGGGGCACATTTCTGCACGTTCTAGTGTATGTACATTATGTGTACATGTACGTGTAACACAAAATGTGTGTACTTATTTTGAAAGAAGTTCTTCATGTCCTTTCTACTTCTTTTATCAAGTTGTTTAAGAAAATTAATTTAACAATTATGTTTTTCTTCTGCGAGGGAGAGAACAAACTCTGAGTAATGAGAATGGATGGACTATGGGAAATGATGTGCTTAGTTATATAGGCTGTTAATTAAAAGAAACATGAAAGGGTTACCTCCTGAAATTAAGTTTTGGACGGCATGTAGTGTAACACATTGTTGACAGATGCTGTGAGTAACTAACTTATCAAAGGGGAAAATCCAAACTCTTAACCGCACTGAGGTCTTCCTAGATTTACACCCTGCATAACGACACCGTGGTGGTAACTCAGAATATCTACTACATTCTGAGCCCTTTACATCTACTTACTCATCTGATTTCCACAGTTTCCACATGAGTTAGAGGTACTATATTTCTTGCCATTTTACAGATGAGTAAATTGAGGCACAGAGAGGTAAGAGAACTTGCCTAAGGACTTGTCAGCAGAAAAGCCAGGTCATGTGACTTCAAAGGAGGCTCCCATAACTATGGGGCCATCCTGCCTGTTAGTAGAAAGCTCAGTGAGGCTGTGGGATTAGCTCAAATATTTACAAAAGAGGAGACCTGAGCACATTTGAAGGCAGAGGGCTTGAATAGTGCCAGACACAAGATAGGGAGAGGGTATTTAAGGGGTGTGGGGATACCTGAGACTGCTTGGAATTGGACTAGGTTGTGGGACCCTGGTAAAGGTGAGCTTTAGCAGAGGTAGAACAAGAGTCTAAGTATAGAGAGGTGCCATGAAGAGGTGAGGTAGGAGGGAAATAGCTTCTATCTAATGGGGGACGGTGAGCTTTGGTTAGCACACGGGCTTCTACCAGCTCAAGAGAGCCACTGTTAAACATTCTGAAATTTTGCAAGCAGGTTGATGGCTTGAAATCAGCCAACATGGGAGTATTTATAAAAAAAATAATAAATTGGCAAATACTACAAATAAGGCATCTCTCTACCACCACCCCAAGCTGGTTAACTAGAACACCTTAAATTCTCTCCTTCACTTCACTAGCATTTGAAAGCCCTATGTGCCAGTTGAATTGAAATCTTGAGTGAGTGACCACTGTGTGCATGGCACGGTGCCAGATACTGAGGGTAGAAAGACCTCAAGTGAAAACAGTGTGGTGGAGAAATAAGACTCTGAAGGCATAAGTACCGGACTAGCTGTCAGACCTTGAGCTTACTCATCTGTAGATGGAGATGGTAATACATATCCCAAAGGCTAATGGAGATGATTAATGAGAACATGTAAGCTCCTGGCACATAGGTGCTCAATAAGCAGCAGTTCTAAGGTTGGTAGACATGTAAACAGACAGCAGTAATGCAGCTGGATGTAAGAAATAAAAGGGTGACTAATCCTATGTTTGCTCAGAGGCTTCACAGAAAACATGGTCCCCCAAGCAGGATTTTTAAGTTTTCAGGTTGGATGCTTCATGGATGAAGTCTGCCCTGGTCCTTGTCAGGAAGTTAATGTGTCTTTTTTATTGTCCTTAAAGCATGTTGCTTTCACTTCTATTTAGCCTGTACTTCACTACATACACTTTAGAATTGTAAAACGAACAATGGGTTTAGAGCTAGATACACCTGGATTTATATCCTGTACCTAACACACCTGCTTTGTGACCTTTGGCAAGATTTTTCACTTCCTGGAAGCTCAGTTTGTAATTTTGTTATATGGGTGTAATACTTGGATGACTTTGAAGGTTAACAGAACGTAAGGAAAAGAGCCAGATCTCTAGCTGCTTTGTGAACCCCAAACTGAATCTAAGTTATTTATAATTTCATCTCCCCTCATGTTTCTGGACCCCATGCAGTAACACACAGTATCTTTCCTACTGCTGTATCTTTGTAATATTGCTCTGTAGAAAATCGTTTGTTCCAGAGGTAGAACAGCGCTGTGGTAAGAGCCAAGGGCTGGGTCTCAGCTCTGTCAATTATTAGCTAGGTGACCATGGGTAAGAGAATTATCCTCTCTTTTCCTCAGCCGTGAAATAGTATCTTACTCATTGGATTGTGAAGATTAAATGAAACATGTAAAGACCTAGCTTTATGCCTGGCACATAATCAGTAAAAAACTCTTAGGCATACTTCTACTCCTATTGCTGGTACTTTATTCCTCAAAACATGGTTCCCTTGTTTCCCTTATAGCTATCACTTGTTTTTTGAAGCCTTCCCCATTTTCCCCACACCTTATTTGCTCCCCTATGCCCCCCATGAAGTTGATGGGCCATGACATGTGAGCACCTACTATGTTCTGGGCGTGCTCATGGGAGTATTACAGATGCTATTTTCCTCAGACCACCCAGTATGTTCTCATTTATTATCCCAGCTGCCCTCTGGGTTATGTAAAAAAATTTTTTTTGGGGGGTATGTAAAATTTTTAAAGGTCAAATTCACCTTTATAGGAAGAATGAAAACCTCTGACAGTTGCCATATAAAGTCCTTTTTCTCCTTTCCTCTTTGGAAAAGGATAGGATTCAAAAATTAACTAGTAATGTCTTATTTTACAGATTGAATCTTTTAACAAATATTTATTGAGCAATTTCTATATGTGGGCCCTGTATTAAGTTTTGGGAACACCATGGTGAACATAAATAATTCTGGTTCCTGCCCACATGTGGCTATTTACATTTAAATTAATTAAACAAGTAACATAAAAACTTCAGGTCTGCACTTGCACTAGCCATATTGTAAGTGCTCAAAGTGACATGTGGTTAAGTGTCTACGGGGTTGGATAGTTTGATACAGAATGGAAAATTCTATCATCATGGAAAGTTCTTTTGAACTGTGCTGTTCTAGAAGTGGAGGCTGACATTGACCAAATAATCTTAAGTAAAAGAATAATTGCAATTGTGGTATGTGCTAAGCAGAAGAATACATGGTAATGCGGGAGCATTTCATAAAGGGATTTGCCCTATATACCAGCCTACTCAAGCAAGGCACGTCTGAACTAAGACTTGATGAATGATAGGGAGTGAGCAGAGCCCTGTGGTTTGGTAATTAAAGAGATTTAAAAAGGAATAAAGCGGAGGACCCGGGTTCGATTCCTGGCCAGGGCACACAGGAGAAGTGCCCATTTGCTTCTCCACCCCTCCGCCGCGCTTTCCTCTCTGTCTCTCTCTTCCCCTCCTGAAGCCAAGGCTCCATTGGAGCAAAGATGGCCCGGGCGCTGGGGATGGCTCTGTGGCCTCTGCCTCAGGCGCTAGAGTGGCTCTGGCCGAAACATGGCGATGCCCAGGATGGGCAGAGCATCGCCCCCTGGTGGGCAGAGCATCGCCCCATGGTGGGCGTGCCGGGTGGATCCCGGTCGGGCGCATGCGGGAGTCTGTCTGACTGTCTCTCCCTGTTTCCAGCTTCAGAAAAATGAAAAAAAAAAAAAAAACAACAACAACAAAAAAAAAGGAATAAAGGCTGGGGCACAGAGATCCAAAGAGGTTTGAGTAAGATAAAGGGTACAAAGCCCACAGGGGTTAGTAGAGAGGATGAGGAAGCCGAGAGGCTGAATAACCCTGATAACTTGATTCCCTAATCTGTGATAGAACCTAGATTTGACTTCAAAGTCTATGTTGCCTGATAGTTGTATACTTTGCTTCTGTAATGATTTCTTCTTCCTCCTTTTCTCTCCTGAAATTGCCAAATTTCTCTTTACCATATGATTTCTTTAGCATAAAACTACATTATGATGATTTTCTTCTTAGACAAAACAAAAATTCTCCCTTGATCCTACATCCCTTCTTCAGCTACTTTCCCACTTCATGTTTTTATAGCAAAACTTTTTAAAAGGGTTGGCTATACGTACCCCCTTATTTTCTATTTCTTGTTGAATCTCCTCTAATTAGGCTTTCTCTCCCTCTATCAATTTTCTTAAAAATCAGCAATGACCTCATGGCAGGTGCAAAGCCAGTAGCTGCAGCCACCATTACAGCTGCCTGACCCCTGCAGGTTCACATTTGATTCAGACAGACAATAATGAAACAATGGAGCCAAGAACTGGTGGGCTATTACCTTTAATCTTAGCTTGCACCCAGCAGGCAAGAAATACACACAGTGGGAAACACTTCCCTTTCCATTCAGGGCTCTGAAAACCACTGACTTATCCGAGTTTCCTAGAATAAAGGTTTCTACCTCACCAGCCTTATTCACCTTTGTTTCCCATCTCCTTCTCTCTGCACAAACTCTGCACAAACTGGCTTCTCCTTCAGTACTCCGCCATCTTGGCTGCTTCTCCTCTCCTCCATGTGGTCTTTCTCTGCTCTCCTACAGCATGGGCTCCTCTGTCCCATTTTATAGTGTAGAAATCAAAACCTTAATCCAGTATACAAACAAGGAAGTCTCTGATACAAAGTCACTTATATGAGGCATAAATGGGATTCCCCATAAGAGTGCACCACCCCACATCATGCAACAGTCAAGGGTGTGGGGAAAAGCTTAGTCTTAAAACTAAGCCTTAGGCTATAACCACCCTGCCTGCTTACAGCCTGTCCCCCACACCCAATGCAAACTATTAGTGAAGCAAACATCATATTTGCAAACTTATTTGACCCACAACAGGGTACAGTTTGTCTTCTTTTTTGGAGCACTTCTTCATTGGCTTCTGAGCCACTACATTCTCTTGGCTTTTTCCCGACCTCCCTTCAGCTCCTGCGCAGGCTCTGTTGCTGGTCTCTTCTCCTTTCCACTTTTCCAGGGCTCAGTCCTGGACCGTCCTTATTTTTCGAACTACAGCTGCTCATAATAATTAGGGGATCAGGGGACAGGCAGATACTCCAGTACTTTTAGCCTTCTGTATAGTGCATTTTCACCAATGAGATAAAAGTTGGTTTTGCATCTCATTTGCATAATTGAACAACTTTCTTTGCCTTGTCATTTGTTTTTCTGACATTCTTATTTAATAAAAAAAATATCAAATGCTTCCTTTTTTATCACTTCATATTTATTTAGAAATATCCTCTGTTTTTGAGAGCAGTATATATTAATTCCCTGGGTAATTTAATCTAGTCCCATGATGTGATGGTTAATTTTATGTGTCAACTTGGTGCCAAGTTTTTTGGTCAAGCACTGGGCTAGATGTTGCTATGAAGGTATTTTCTTATGTGATTAATATTGAGAAAAGTAGACTTGGGTAAAGCAGATTCCCCTCCATAAGGCTAGTGGGCTTCATCCAATGAAAAAAGGGCCACATACTCAACCTGCAAGCTCAGGAGAGGCCTGTGTGGCAGACTCCACAAACTCAGAGTCTGAAAGTAACTACATAGGATGATCTGAACAGAAAAATTCCTAACTAAAGGTGAGTCATGGTGGGTAGTCACATCCTGGCTAGTAGCTTCCTTGACAAAAGTGAGTCTTGAAAAACAGTGAGCCTGTCTGTTGCCTTTTTGCATCTAAGATAACATACCTTTGAAATGTCAGAGTAATCCCCTTTCTACAGACCCCTCCGGGCACAGTCTCCCCCCAGAGCATGAGACTCCAGACACTTTGTTGTTATGTTGTTGCCCAAATACCATCTCTGTGTGCTGTAAATGTTAACTGTGCTGTACCCACCAAGGTAAAAGAACTGTGTATCTCTATACTTTACTTTTTTACCCCATCTCAGAGATTCCCCTGCTCTGCTTTCTCTCACCTCCCCAACCTACCATCTGTGGATTTCACATAACTCCCCTTAGGTATCCTTCTTTGGTTCTAGTATATAAAATAAGCTGTAAAACTGCCATTCTCCAGAGCATTTTCTCAATCTGTTGCCATCTATTTGGCTCAAATGAACTCCTAAAAGACTTTTTCTTAGGTTGGATATTCTTTGGTTGACAGCCTTAAGAAGAAAGATTGAGGTCTCCCAAAGAGGAAGTAATTGTGCCTCCAGATGGCCTTCAGACTCAAGATTACAACATTGAGACTGCTGGCTTTCCAGCCTGCTGGCCTGGCCTGTAGGTTTCAGACTTGCCAGCCTCATAGTACTGTGAGCCAGTAAAATCAATCTCTATCAATAGCTATAGATACATCTTATTTGTTCTGTTTTAATGATAAACCTGACTAATATACTTGGCATTAAATATCTTTTACATTTGACTCCAAAATTTTTAATTCTAGCCCTGACTCCTCCCCTGAACTCCAGATACCATCTGACTATTCAACATCTCCATTTGAATAACAGTACACTTCTCAAACCATGCTGTGGATTTGTCCCAAACTATTCCTTTCCATCTCTCCCATTCCCATCTTTCCTCCTCTTCCCTAAATGTTCCCCCTCTTCATTAGAGTGCCCCCATTTACCTAGTTGCCACGGCCAAAAGTCTAGAATCATCATTAAGTCGTCTTCTTTTTTTTATAAACCTCATTCTGTCCATCTGCCAAACTGATTAGCTTTACCTTCAAATATTATATCTTCTCACTTCACTAATCCAAGCCTTCATTTTCTCCAGCTTGGACCACTATTGTAACGTCCTAATTGGTCTAGGTTCCTCCACACTAAGTCTCCACCTCCCCTTATGCAATTCTTCACACAGCTGAGCAGTGCTTTTAAAATGCAAAATAGATCAGTCCTCTCTCATGACACTTCGGCTTCTTGTCACATTTAGAATGAAATCCAAAGTCCTAACTGTGGCCTTTGGGATCTGACCCCTGGCTACTCCTCTGACCTCACTGTCTACCACTTTCTCCCTCGCTAACTGAGCTCCAGGCGCATTGGGTTTCTTTGGAGACCCTTGGACAGGTTAAGCAGACTCTCAGCTAGGGCTTCAGCACTTCCTTTTTCCTCTGCTTGGAAAGATCCCCTCAATGTTCATGGCTTCCTCCCTCATTTTACTCTGGTCTTTGTTGAAGCATCATATTCATAGATCTCTCTTGGCCTCTGTCAGTGAGGAAAAATTTTTCCACTATTCTTATAGGTTTTTCTAGCTGGTCTAAACAATAAATTGAGATGAGACAGGTTAATGGGAGAAAATTAAGTTTAATTTCATATGGATAGGGTTCCCACAGAAAATGACGCCCAAAGACAATCAGTGAGGCTTATATGCCATCTAGAGATAAAGAGAAGGGGTAGGCTTCTGTGACTTCATATGGAGATGGAAAAAACAAATGTTTCGTGTGCCATACAAAGACAATGAGACACAGAATTGAACAAGCAGACTTTGCTAAGTCTCTCTCCCCACCCAAGCCCACCACATCTTATATTGTTTGCAGTTATCTCTGCTGATAACTCTTCTTTCTAAAACAGGTCTGTATCTAATTTTTTTTTTTTTTTACATAGAGAGTCAGAAAGAGGGACAGACAGAGAGAGATGAGAAGCATCAATTCTTTGTTGCAGCTCCTTAGTTGTTCATTGATTGCTTTCTCATATGTGCCTTGACTGGGGGGCTACAGCAGAGCAAGTGACCCTTTGCTCAAGCCAGTGAGGTTTGGCTCAAACCAGCGACCATGGGGTCATGTCTATGATCCCAGGCTCAAGCCAGCGACCTCCTGCTCAAGCTGGTGAGCCTGCGCTCAAACTGGATGAGCCTTCACTCAAGCTGGTGACCTCAGGGTTTTGAACCTGGGTCCTCTGTGTCCCAGTCTGATGCTCTATCCACTGCACCATTGCCTGGTCAGGCAGTGTAGATAGTTAAGGGAGGAGGTAAAAAGCTCTTTCTGAGCTTTTTGTTTTTGAAAAATAATCAGTCCAAAATAAACCTCATACCAAGGAGATGTATATTGGGGTGGCAAAATCCTGCTCCCCTATCCTACTTTATTATTCTTCAGGGCATAAAAAATTGTCCACCCCCATTTTTTTTCTGTGAAGGGGAACAAAGAAATGGGGTGGTAGCTGTTAGGTTTAGAGTACATGGGATCATACACAGTGTGTTTGTATGGTGATGGGAATGATCAGGCAGAGAACAAGAAATTGATGATTCCAGAGAGGGAGGCTAATTTTCAGAGTGAAGATATTGAAGATTGAGAAGGCAAGTAAAAATGAGAATGGAACACAAGTGGATAGTTGGCCTTCATTAAAACAGGAGTGGAGGCAGGGAATATGGCAGCTTGGTGCTTGAGAGGGTAACTGTAAAGGAGTTCTGTCTAGTTGATTCTAAGTAGAAAGCAAGTTATGAGCCAATGGCAAGCTGTAGTTGTATTAGAGATTTGCAAAAAGAGAAATAAGTAGGCAACAGTCACTTTGGAAACAGGGAAAAGAAATATACCAGAGGTGCACAGGCTTGCTGGGCAGCTTTGGGGACACATTGAGGTTTGTGGTCTTGACTTTAAAGTGGAGTCACTTTTCATTTCTGTGTTTTCTCCAGCGATGTTTTGCTACTTAAGTAGTTTAACAAGGGTGGCCCTGGCCAACTCATTACAATTGAGGAGCTTGGACTTTGTCTTGAGGGTCCTAGAGAGCTCTTGAATGAAGGTTTGAGCAGAGAAGATTTGGGCGTCAGAATGACATTCTAGCTCAGTGTGGTAAGAGAGGATTATTTGTAGGAGGAAAATCATTTAATTCAACAGGACCCTGATCAAATATCTATATAGATCTGTTTTTAGAGTGCTTAGATATTAGCTAAGGAACATAGAGGACCCTTTCAAACATTTTCTGAGTATATACTATATACAGCAGGTTCTGGAATGAAAAGATAAATCAAACAAGTGTTTGCTTTTCCAAAGCTCTCTTGGATTTAGATGATTTGTAATTATTTCTAGGTATTTGGGGACCTACAAGAGGGGAGCATTGATAAACACTGTCTTGGAATTGGGAAAGCCTTCCCAGAGGAAGTGACATTTAGATGAGCTTTGAAAGAATAAGCCCTTAGGGAGGGAAGACAATTCAGGCAAGGGGAATAGCATGAGCCCAGTCATGAGAATAACATGTATGACTAGAATAAATGCTGCATCATGGGAAATGTGGGAGATGAAGCACTTCTTCCATTAACCAGTGATTAGTAAGAACTGAGTTCTCTGTTTTGTAATAATGGTAAGGCATCTGGGCCCTTAACAGCAGCAAGAAGGGCTTAAAAGAAAAATGAAGCTTTTTAAAAATGGTGATTTTTTTTTTTAACTTAAAAAATAACTAGCTAGCCCTGGCTGGTTAGCTCATTTGGTTGGAGTGTTATCCTGAAATGACATGATTGCAGGTTTGATCCCCGGTCAGGGCACACATGGGAGCACCCAATGAATGTACAACTAAATGGAACAGCAAATGAATGTTTCTCTCTCTCTCTCCCTTCTTCCTCTGTCTCTTTGATTCATTGTCTAAAATCAATGAATAAAAAAAACAACAAAAAAAACCTACCTGGAGCCACTCTCGGGATTTGTACTATAATTTGCTCAAAACACTAATTTGAAAGAATTTATGCACCTTTATGTTCATTACAGTGTTATTTACAATAGCCAATATTCAGAAGCAGCCCAAGTGCCCATCAGTAAATGAGTGGATAAAAAAGCAGTGGTAGGCTGACCAGGCAGTGGCACAGTGGATAAAGTGTCAGAATGGAATGCAGAAGGACCCAGGTTCGAGACCCCGAGGTCGCCAGCTTGAGCGCAGGCTCATCTGGCTTGAGCAAAAAGCTCACCAGCTTGGACCCAAGGTCGTTGGCTCGAGCAAGGGGTTACTCGGTCTGCTGAAGGCCCACGGTCAAGGCACATATGAGAAGGCAGTCAATGAACAACTAAGGTCTTGCAACAAAAAAAAACAACACACTGATGATGTTTCTCATCTCTCTCCATTCCTGTCTGTCTGTCCCTATCTATCCCTGTCTCTGACTCTCTCTCTGTCCCTGTAAAAAGAAAAACAAAACAAAACAGTGGTATATTTATGCGATGGACTACTCAGCCATAAAAAAAAAAAAAAAAGAAATCTTCCGTTTTGTAACAGGCATGGATGGACCTGGTTATTATTATTAGGTTTTTTTCCTTCCAGGTAAGAGGAGGGGGAGAAAGAGAGACAGGCTCCCACATGCACATCGACCAGGATCCACCTGGCAGCCCCCATCTGGGGCTGATGCTTTGCCCATCTGGGGCCATACTCGCAACCGAGCTATTTTTAGCACCTGAGGCAGAGGCTCCACGGAGCCATTCTCAAGCCATGGCTGTGGGAAAGGAAGAGAGAGAGAGAAAGGGGAAGGAAGAGGTGGAGAAGCAGATGGTCACTTCTCCTGTGTGCCCTGACTGGGAATTGAATGTAGGACATTCATACACTGGACTGACGCTGTCCTACGGAGCCAACCAGCCAGGGCAGACCTGGAGATTATTATGCTAAGTGAAATAAGCCAGTCAGAGAAAGACAAGTACCATATGATTTCATTTATATGTGGAATCTAATGAACAAAATAAACTAACAAAATAGGAACAGACTCTTATATACAGAGAACAGACCTACTGTTGTCAGAAGGGATGAAGGTTCAGGGCTGAGTGAATAAGGTGAAGGGATTAAGCAAAGAAAAAAAATTGACAGACAAGTTTTGTGGGGATTGCAGGAGGGAAAGAGGGTGTGGGAGATGGAGGAGGTAGAGGGGGTATATAGATGGTGATGGAGGGAGACTTGACTTGGAGTGGTGAGCACACAATGCAATATACAGATGATGTATGATTTTATTAGTGAGGCCATTCCAATTAATACAACTAATACAATAAACAAACAACAACGAACAGTGTGAATTTAAAATGCCTTACCTAGCCTTTTAGGGAATACTGTTAGAAAATGTTAACTACAGTTAACTCTAACCTGTCATACAGAGTTCTTAGAAATCAATCCTTATAACTTGCTTTTAGTACTTTATTTCAAGTTAAATGATTTTAAAGTCTTTCTCCTAAGACATACTTTTTTTTTTTTTTTTTTTTGTATTTTTCTGAAGCTGGAAACAGGGATAGACAGTCAGACAGACTCCCGCATGCGCCCGACCGGGATCCACCCGGCACACCCACCAGGGGGCGATGCTCTGCCCCTCCGGGGGATCGCTCTGTCGCGACCAGAGCCACTCTAGCGCCTGGGGTAGAGGCCAAGGAGCCATCCCCAGCGCTCGGGCCATCTTTGCTCCAATGGAGCCTCACTGCGGGAGGGAAGAGAGAGACAGAGAGGAAGGGGGGGGTGGAGAAGCAGATGGGCGCTTCTCCTGTGTGCCCTGGCCGGAAACCGAACCCAGGACTTCTGCATGCCAGGCCGACGCTCTACCACTGAGCCAACCGGCCAGGGCCCTAAGACATACTTTTTTTTTTTTTTTTAATTTTCTAGTAAGCACAATTTATTTTATTTATTTATTTATTAATTTTTAGAGAGGAGAGAGAGAGAGACAGAGAGGGATAGAGAGGAGAGAGAGACAGAGAGAGAGAGAGAAGGGGGGAGGAGCTGGAAGCATCAACTCCCATATGTGCCTTGACCAGGCAAGCACAGGGTTTCGAACAGTCGACCTCAGCATTTCCAGGTTGATGCTTTATCCACTGCGCCACCACAGGTCAGGCCCTAAGACATACTTTTGAAATAAGCTATAGTTTCTATATATTTTTTAGATTGAGGAGTTTCTGA